>NC_142935.1:90361907-90379407 GCF_046866305.1 Octopus bimaculoides
TCTCTCTCTCTCTTTCTCTCTCTCTCTCTCTCTCTCTCTCTCTCTCTCTCTCTCTCTCTCTCACTCTCTCTCTCTCTCTCTCCCCACTCTCTCTCTCTCACACACACACACACACACGCACACATACACATACATCCATATATGCATGTACACAAGCTTATGTATAAATATAGTAAATACATACATACATACATACACACACTCACACACACACATACACACATACATACACACACACACATACATACATACATACATACATACACACACATACACTCAAACACATACATACACACATACATACACACATACATAAACACATATATACATACATACATACGTGCATACATACATACATATATACATACACACATACATACATACATACATACATACATACATACATACATACATACAAACATACATACATACATACACATACATACATACGTATTGGTCTACGCAACGCAAAACAGATCTGCATAAAAATCTAGTAAGGCAGGGCTTCTTGAAGAAAGAACAGAGCAAACTGATTTGCGTTCTCCAAACTCAATCGATTAGTAATAAGGTGAAAATTGATAAAACATTCTACGAATTCTCCATTCAAGGCTCTTGGGATGAACACATGCACATAATTACATATGCATACGAAATATAAACACACACACACACACACACACACACATCTAAACGGTAATGATGGACAGATCCTTGTGTACTAAAGCTACATGCATACCCACCACATAAGTATGCATGCCACTTTATCCACACACACACACACACACACACAACCCAATCTACGTGTCTACAAACTCGAACTGTTTTGACTTAAACAAAAGAACGTTGTCACTCTGTTAGCGACTGGTTTAATTTCTGCAAAGGATAAAAAAAAATGATTTAAATCGTTATAGTTTTGTTCATATCAAATTCCTTAATATCCCATTCTTAATATCACTTAAATATTATTTTTATTCTTTAATATCACATAAAATATCGAATTCTCAATATATCATTTTACATCTGCAATTTTTCAAATTTTGTTGTTGTTTTAAAATTTCCCCATAATTTATTTTCAACATCATAAGCGTTCCCTATAGATTATTTCAAACATTCTTTAGACCTGTCATTAACAGTAATATATCTTCTCAATTACTTCATTTCAGCTAATCCAATATTCACGTAATGTTTTCATTAATGAGATGATCAAATTTTCATACGGTTGATATAAAATTTCATTTCTCTACGTTGTTTCCTTTCATATGATTGCAAACAAAAAGATTCTGATGGTTTCCCGTTTCATTTCTATTTTCAAGATTTTCGTTTTCAGCTTTCGCCTTGCTACAATGTTTCAGTTTTAACATCACTGCAAACAGGAAGTTAACTCGGTCTCAATCTAGGTTCAGAATAAGAAAAGTAAACATTGATGCATCACAACCGGAGAACAACAAAGTCAGCCCAGTGCAAAGATGCGTCACATGACCGAACCAGTATGTGTCCGTCATACTTTACAAACTTAGGAGAAAAGACGACAAAACAGCAAGAAGCATGTGAGAAAATATGAGACTACAAAACAGCAATAGGGTCTGTGCATATGAGAAAATATGAGAGAGACGAAAAACAGATGGAGAGCTATTGAATGGACACTAACAATTACATAACAAGGGAAGGGCTGTAAAGGCGGCTTGAAATAAAACAAGAAAAGCTTGAGAAACGGCTTCAAAACATAAATCTTTTACTTGTTTCAGTCATTAGCCAGCGGCCATGCTGGGGCACCACCTTGATCAATTTTAGCTGAACTTATCGACCCCAGTACTTCTTATTTTTTGTAAAGCCTGGTAGGTATTTATTCTATCGGTCTCTTTTGTCGAATCGCTAATTTTTGGGGACGTAAACACACCAACACCGGTTGTCAAGTCGTCAGTTGATGAATTTCAAGAAGTTTCAAAAGAGTTTTATATTAGAAATATGGATGCTGCACGTTAAAAGTTTTAGCAAGCCAACAATGCTAAATTACGTCGTTACAACATGCACTGAATACTCAGGTAACACAGCTAAACAACAAATGCAGAAAATACACACCATATATAAAACACAATGTCGCTGAAAAATACGCAATCTGTTTGCGTTATGTGCGTGTGTGTATGTGCGCACGCGTATGGCTGGAGCTTCGGTCACTAAAATCGATGAATTGTATAATGCTTCGAGAGATACAGTCTGTAAAATAGTGTTAGCAGTCCAAGACCAAGACAGAACCAGCTCTCGTAAGCACCATTTTGGTCGGAGGGCAAACTTAGCACAGAGAGACCACAGGATAGTGAGATGTATTGTGCCTAAAAATTATCTAACTACGGCAGCAAAAGTGATAGCTAAACTAGCCCCTTGCTAACGCCGTTCGTTGTAAGCCCCATAAAATTGGATACCATGGGACGGTTCCAATTACTAAAACTCTGTTGCTACCTATCAACATTGAAACACACTGAAAACATTGTGTTTAGACTATCAGAAGTAGTCAGTGACTTAATGGAACAATGTTATCTTCTCTGATTAATCATCATTCATAATTTTCCCCACTACGGGATGAGTTGATGCTCCGTGACCGCCCTAACTGCTTGGCCTCTACCGTTAAAGATGGCGATAGTTCTGTAATGATTTGAACCACTATATCACGGAATACTCTTGGCTCTTTCGTTGTTCTACATGGCAGAGTTAATGCCAAGGACTATCTGAATATTTTGGCTGAAGCTGTCAATTCTACTGTTCAAATGTGGAGGCGCAATGGCTCAGTGGTTAGGGCAGCGGAGTCGCGGTCATAGGATCGCGGTTTCGATTCCCAGACCGGGCGTTGTGAGTGTTTATTGAGCGAAAACACCTAAAGCTCCACGAGGCTCCGGCAGGGGATGGTGGCGAACCTTGCTGTACTCTTTCACCACAACTTTCTCTCACTCTTACTTCCTGTTTCTGTTGTGCCTGTAATTCAAAGGGTCAGCCTTGTCACACTGTGTCACGCTGAATATCCCCGAGAACTACGTTAAGGGTACACGTGTCTGTGGAGTGCTCAGCCACTTGCACGTTAATTTCACGAGCAGGCTGTTCCGTTGATCGGATCAGCAGGAACCCTCGACGTCGTAAGCAACGGAGTGCCAACATATTGTACAAATATTGTTCTCTGATAGTTGCGCAATACTCCAGGACGATAACGTGCCGATTCATATGACTAGTGTTATTCAAAATTTGTATGAAGAACACAAAAATAAAGCAGGCCACATGAAGTCTCACACCTCACGGGAGAGGAGAGTTAAAGGGTACGGAAGTGGTTGGGGCCAAAAATATGTATATCCGAAGTTTTTAAAAAGAAAATGCTTTTCCTTAGCTTAATTCCTTCTGTATGAAAAACCGGAACCCTGCATATAAAACCCAAAACTACTCTTTTCTTTTTCAGAACATCTACTCAAGACTCTGCCCCCCACTCCCCGCCACTCATACTCTTTTACTTGTTTCAGTCATTTGACTGCGGCCATGCTGGAGCACCGCCTTTAGTCGAGAAAATCGACCCCAGAACTTATTCTTTTGTAAGCCTAGTACTTATTCTATCGGCCTTTTTTTGCCGAACCGCTAAGTTACGGGGACGTAAACACACCAGCATCGGTTGTCAAGCGAAGTTGGAGAGGACAAACACAGACACACAAACACACACACACATATATATATATATATATATATATATATATATATATACATATATACGACGGGCTTCTTTCAGTTTCCGTCTACCAAATCCACTCACAAGGCTTTGGTCGGCCCGAGGCTATAGTAGAAGACACTTGCCCAAGGTGCCACGCAGTGGGACTGAACCCAGAACCATGTGGTTGATAAGCAAGCTACTTACCACACAGCCACTCCTGCGCCTATACGCACACATTCTTTTATTCTTTTAATTGTTTTTTTAGTCATTTGACTGCGGCCATGCTGGAGCACCACCTTAATGGGTTGTAGTCGAACAAATCGACCCCAGGACTTATTCTTAGTAAGTCTAGTACTTATTCTATTGGATGGCCTGCTTCTCCAGGTGTTGAGCTGCAGGCCCACTGACATTACTTGATTAATTCTTTTGTTCCTGTCACCACCTCGTGTTCCCTCAGTATAGTGCTGAACACTTCGATATGTTTGTTGTTCATCGCTATTACAGTGACATCCTACGCATATACAATGATGATGATAATGATGATGATGATGATGATGATGATGATGATGATGATGACGATGACAACGTCGATGACAACGTCGACGACAACGATGATTGTGATGAGTTAGCTGTCCAGTTTCTTTCTCTATGTAAAACGATACGATTGCATTTGAGACGGAAATGTTAGTAACAGGTCTACTAACTGGTTCAAATCTTAAATTGGTGCCGGAAACTCTATACTTGTATACAAAAGCTGGGATATGAATTTTTGAATACGTTTTATCCTCCATCCCACCCAGAGCTACGATTAGTCAGACAATTGTTTAAATGTTATTCGTGTGTGTGTGTATATTTGTGTGTCGGTGTGCACGAGTGAGTGTTTGTGAGTTTCTAGATGTGTGTGTGTGTGTGTGTGTGTGTGTGTGTGTGTGTGTGTGTGTGTGTGTGTGTGTGATCAGGGTGGAAATGTGGAGTGACTGAGTATCAGTTGAATATGTCAGCTGTATTGGACTAGAATCATGGAATGGCTATCGTGTAAGAATAAATGGTATCAAGAATGTCTTTCTAATGAACTTTCTTTTTTCGTTTTCCCCTCTTTTTCTTTGTTTTATTATTATTATTATTATTATTATTATTATTATTATTATTATTATTATTATCATCATCATCATCGTTATTATTATTATTATTATTATTATTATTATTATTATTATTATTATTATTATTATTATCATTATTATTATTATTGAGTGAGAGAGCAGTGCATGCCATCAAAGTGACACTGGGGTACAAATATACGAAACCCAATACACCTATCATGACTACTCATCTAAGAGTACACCAGGCACATGCATCACAACCATATGTGCACGACATGGTGATCTCATAACAGGGTTAACAACGCATGACCTTGCAGATGGGGCCCAGTTAGAATTTTCTTCAGGTCGAGTATCCCATGCCGCTCAAAAGGACCCTGAATAAGGGTTGTTTAAGGATGTCGGACAAACCACCTATGTTTCCAGAAGCGAATTATTCAAACCCCAAAGAATTCATCTCAACACATGGCTATGATGCTCCCCCACTACTTCTGCTCGTGATCAGAGATGCACATATTGCCAGTCATTAAATGACATGCTGAACTGGTTACGGTCAAACAACTGACAAGCAAATCTGTGGTATTGAGCAGAATATTTGCTGTAGCCCATCTTTTTATACCAAGACAAAACAATGTAGATGATAACACTTCCAATCAGTTAAGATCAGAAGCCTTGAGAGCCACTATCTGGTACTGCATCAGGGCATTTATTATTATTATTATTATTATTATTATTATTATTATTATTATTATTATTATTATTATTATCATTATGTTTCCCCATAAGGCTGGACGAAATGTTTAGCAGCATTTCGCCAGTCGCTACGTTCTGAGTTCAAATTCCGCCGAAGTCGACTTTGCCTTTCATCCTTTCGGGGTCGATAAATTAAGTACCAGTGAAATTCTGAGGTCGATGTAATCGACTAGTCCCCTCCCCCAAAAGTTCAGGCCTTGTGCCTATAATAGAAAGGCTTATTATTATTTTTATTATTATTATTATTATTATTATTATTATTATTATGGAATAACAATTGAATTTAGCTGGGAATTTAACCCGTCTTCCACACCGTCTCTGTCAGAAACTTTATCTTATCAACTATGCTCTTTCTCTCATTAAACATGCACATATTTGTATACGCATGTATGTATGCATTCATACATGTGTGTGCGTGTATGTGTGTGTGTGCGCGTGCGCAAATATGTGCAGACAAAATGAGTGACATGACATAGTTGATAAGATAAGTTTTTTGACTATGTCAGGTATATATATATATATATATATATATATATATATATATATACATACACCGTCTAGGAATACATAAGCCAGGAAAAATATGCACTCGTATATTTGTCAATAGAATGGATATACTAATCGAAACGTATAGTAGTATAAATCCATTACGGCTGATCTTACCAGTCGGTTTTGCACTGGGGGTTCAAGGGATGTTTTTTTCTTTTTTTTGGGGGGGGGGGGAGTTGGGGGTTAGTTTCTTTACTTGTTGTTGTTATTTACGGTATTTCTTATTCTTTTTTTAATTTTTTTTTTTATGAAGGTGGGTGTTATAAGTCGGGCATGTTATGGTGCTATTAGTATAGAAATTTATTTATTTTGTTCTTTGAGGTTCACAATCAAAGAGGTTATTGGTCTCTATTCAGTTATAAAATTTTAACCTTTATAATAGATACAAATTACGACAAACGTAAATAAACAAACGAAGTTTGCTTTTAGAAGCGTTGAGATGTCTTTTAAAAAGTTAAAGAAGTGATTTTAAATTCTCAATCGCAGAATAATGCTAATAATATAGCCTGAACAGGATAAACTATCCCTATTTTGCAGAGAAAAATGTAGGTGGCTAGCTGTGGACTCGAACTCACATCCCCGTCATTACATGTGACGATGCTTTGACCGATTAAGCTAAACTACCCACTACAAATTCCTCCACAAATTAAGATATATAAATCTCGCTTTATGAGACGCTCTCATGGAAGTAGAGCTTGTGGGATATATATATATATATATATATATATATATATATATATATATATATATATATATATATAATCAACATAAGCAACAGGATATCAAGAAGTGATGTACTACGACCGTTTCAAGTGACTCCATTTAATTGAACAATGCAGCTGGCAGAAACGTTAGCACGCCGGGTGAAATGCTTAACGATATTTCGTCTGCCGTTACGTTTTGAGTTCAAACTCTGCCGAGGTAGACTTTGCTTTTCATCCTTTCGGGGTCGATTAAATAAGTACCAGTTCGCACTGGGGTCGATGTAATCGACTTTAATCCGTTTGTTTGTCCCCTCTATGTTTAACCCCCTGTGGGGAATAAAGAAATAAATTTAAATGCAGAGCTATCATCAGCTATCATCAGTTGGTCACATTAATATAATTTTTCTCAAATGCTTTTACAGAGCAAGAAGATGGAAGAAATCCATGTTGTCGCTATTGTAGCTAAGAATAGACTACAGCTTCTTGATATCCTGTTGCTTATTTTAATTTTATTCACCTTATTTCGAGCTGTACGGATAATACCGGACTGACTTGGTGCTTCATCTTAAGTACCTAATTCAATTTAAATTTGAAAATAGGTTATAAAAAATAATAGTAGTACATAATTAGTTAGTACAATAAACAGAATAATACAAAAATTAGTTATATATTACAGTAAAATCTACCTAAAACAACACAAATTCACAGTAAAATTTGCTCGAGTTATTGCCTAAGTTATTGCCACGTCTTCACGTTTTTAGTCTTGAACAATGCTTATTTTTTTACATAATGAATTTGCCTACCATATATAATATTCTACTTTACATAAAACTTTAGCTATATTGGTACTTCTGGCTCTAATTTTTTAAGTATTCTAGTATGTCAATGTTTTAACAAAATGATGATAACTTTTTTAATCATGTTACTTTGTAAATTAAAATCAAATAATTTTTAACATTCAAATTTTATCCTTAGCTGCAATATTTTAAGCAAAAATTTTCTTGTTCTGTACTTTACCAGACATAATACCTTGTCCTGAACTTTTCCAAGTGTAATAGCTTGTCCTGTACTTTTCCACATTTATATTCTTAAAAATATTATTTCTCTTCCTCGCATTTTCCCACCTAATCCTTGTTTTTTTTCCAAGCTATGCTATTATGCTAATTAATAATGTGTCAAATGTGTCAATTAGCGGTGTCGTTGGTAATTTTTTTCCTTACCTCAATGATGCCGGTGACATATATTAAAAGTCTCCTTGAACTATATTCATAAAAATGTATAGAACTATATTATCACCCCCAAATTTGAGAAACAAACACTCATAACTTTTTTTCTTTTCAAACTTCATTACATGAGATTGATACCATGAAATTCATTTAAATGAGCTCTGTCATTTAAACTTAATTAAAATATAGTCTATTTTTAAAATATAAAGTTAATTACACTTCAATCCAATTTTTTGCCTTATATTTTTCATGACATTTTACCTTTACAGCATTTTTAATACAAATTTTTGTTGCATGGGACCAAAACTATGAAATTCTTCACGCTTTCTTCTATCATTGCAGCTAAGATAAATATACTTTGCTTTTAAAATAAAAAAAGTTATTTAGATCTAAACTTGATTGGTGGCGTTACTTACTCTCCTATAACGTCGCTACAAATTTTGATGTAAACACTTTTCTACAGGACTAAATCTCAATTTTGTTATGCCAAAATGTTACTAGGGACCAGTCCTCTTCAAAAATGTTAACGGTTTTCTATTTGGTTAAGAACTGAATTAGTGATAAGCTCTGAAAGATGCTGCATGTGAGTAAATTGCGGCCCTTAATATTATTCAACTACTACCGTAGTTGAATGATATAATATATATATATATCATTGCTTTCTTTTTCTGGGGAAAAGCAAGAGGATATATTTGGAAAACTTATTGGGACAAAATACTTAGCGGAATTCGTTCCGGATCTTTACGTTCTTAATTCAAATTTCACCGTGGTCATTTTTGGCTTTCATCGATTCATCCCAGTCAAGTACTAAAATCGATCGTATCGACTAAGCTGCTCCCAATAAATTTCTGTACTTTTGCCAGTTTTAGAAATATTTATTAAGCTCTTCTCTGTTTGTGTGTGTGTGTGAGAGAGAGAGAGCGTACGGGAGGAGTGGAGTGGAGTGGAGCTTTGTTGTGTTTTTTTAGCATTTTATCCTGGAAAGTGTTATAGAAAGACATTGGATAAGCCTTTTATTAAATAATTTTGTGCTTTGATATTTTGTTCCGGGAAAGAGCTGCTGTAGGATGTGTTGGATAGCCTATGACAACATAGTAAATTTTGTGAAAATGCCAATAATTGGTGAATATGATGATGGTTTATGTAGAATAGCTGCAAGATGGGGAAGATGATGGAGTTGATGTAAAACGAGTACAAGATAACGAGGACAATGGAGTCGATGTAGAATGAGTAGAAGACGATGGGTTTGATGATGAGATTGATATAGAATGAGTACAAGATGGCGAGGACAATGGAGCTGATGTAGAATGAGTACAAGACGGTGAGGAAAATAAGGTAGATGCATAACGAATATAAAATAGCAAAGGCGATGTCGGATTGATATAGAATGGTTACAAGATAGCGTAGATGAGTTATGTAGAACGGAAACAAGATGGCGGTGATGCGTGTTGTTGAATGGGCAAGATGGCGAAGACAATATAAGTGAAGTACAATGGATGTGACAAAGAATGAAATTAAACACATTATTAAAATCAAATTATTAACTAGCCCTTAAAAATAATTTTATTCTTCTAGGTATAAATGGTAGAGACCCCCTTCGGTCATGAATGACCATAGGATTGCACCTAGAAAGTACCTCTTTCGAGACACAAGTCCAGGCAAGGTTGCTTATGGAAGACCAATAGTCGCCCTTGCATACCATTCTTTCCTCTCCACGCCATTGATGTTATCCAAAGGAAAGACAGAGACCGAAACAGCTTGACACTAGTGACGTTGCAACTCATTTCTACAGTTGAGTGAAGTGGCGCAACGTGAAATAAAGTGTTTTGCTCAAGAACACAACACAGCCCACTCCAGGAATCGAATGCACTACCTCATGATTATGAGCCCGACGCTCTAACCACTGGAAATAAAGATAGCAAAAATGGCAGAATCGTTCGAACGTTGAACAGAATGCCTTGCAGTTTCTGTTCTGATCATCTGTTAACTTTCTGCGCTATGAGTTCAAATCCTGGTGAGGCCAACTTTGCTTTTTATCCTTTCGAGTTAGAAAGTCGTAGATTGGTGTTGTACTAGTTCTGCATTAGGATTTCATTAAAGGTACGTGTGACTGTGGAATATTAAGCCATTAACACACTAATTCAATGAGAAGAAAGTTCGATTGATCAAACAATGGAATACTCATCGTTGAAATCGATGGAGATCCATTTACTTGTTCTTTTTTTTTTATTGTTGTTACTATATGTGAATATATATATATATATATATATATATATATATACATATATATATATGTGTGTGTGTGTGTGTGTGTGTGTGTGTGTGTGTGTATGTATATGTATATACGAGTTTTAAGTTCTTCTTAAGAGAGTTCAAGCCAGTTGATAAAACAAGACTTTTTGAGTTAAGAAAGTTCCCGGTGTTTGTAAATATGTGGTTGAGTTGGTGTGCTGGTTGTTGAACAGTCGATGCATACACCCAAGAGTGTGCATCT
Source organism: Octopus bimaculoides (assembly GCF_046866305.1). Classification (NCBI taxonomy): domain Eukaryota; kingdom Metazoa; phylum Mollusca; class Cephalopoda; order Octopoda; family Octopodidae; genus Octopus; species Octopus bimaculoides. The sequence continues at coordinate 90,372,413 of NC_142935.1, forward strand.
GTTCACCTACTGAATCTCAGATGGAGAATCTGTCTAACATATTTATTGTGCCATTAATATTAATAGATTGGATTTCGATAATCCACGTCAGCTTCTTTTGCATTTTTTTTCGAAAAACCTATATTTTCAAGGTTTCGTGTAAATGTGTAGGTACTACTTACTTTAATGCACCTATGATGATAGGAACAAATGAGAATATATAGTCTTGGTACAAGAGCTGTAAGATCTGCAGCAATTCGCCATAAATGTTCTCTTTCTCCTGGACTTTTCTTGGTGCATGCAAATCCACTGAGCAGCTGACCTCTACAACAGCGCATGACTTTTGTTCCTTGTCCCACAGAACAATATCAAGTCTGTTATGTTTGCACCGAACTGTTGTTTTTATTGGAGTGTTCCACTAGTACTCCTTGTTTTTAAAGGTGTAAATACATGCTGGTTCTGACATGCCTTTGATGTATACGACTGGACAATTCTTCCTGCATTGTGAATAGTCTTTGCAACCGTATCATGCCTCTGCGACAGGTAGTATCTCGTAGACATTTTGAGATAGCTGCTAATAATGTGGGTAATATCTTCCACACTGCTATAGCAGAGCCGACATTTTCTATCACAACGTGAGGTTTGGTGGTATCTTTATCCCCCTTGTTTATCAGGTATTTCGTAGCTATCTCCTGTTCCTGGATAGCGAAGGTAAATATTTTAAGGAGGATGTAATGTATCACAAGTCCAGTAGAGGCTACCCTTCCTGTCAATACTGTTGTTATTCTCTAGCTTACGTGATAAATATAGACAAACAGACAGATAGGCAGGCAGGCAGGCAGACAGACAGACAGACAGACAGACAGACAGACAGACAGACAGACAGACAGACAGACAGACAGATAGATAGATAGATAGCACTGCCCCAAAATGGGAGATTTAATATTCGTATTTGATCTTTATAGAAAGAGAATAAATGATAAAATGTAAAGTATTTCTAGAGCTGCAGAAAGAGCTGAGGTCGCCTTGAGAGGTCAAAAGAGACTCTAGACCAAGAGGTCAAAAGAGACTCTAGACCAAGAGGTCAAAAGAGACTCTGGACCAGCCGCTGCGTCGTCGTTCGACCCACAAGTTGTAGCAACCAAATCTCTGGCAAGCCATACCCTACCGCCTTTAAAAACAAAGCAAAGTGCATACCGTACCAGACCGCTTATCCGGAAATATTGTGCAATACTGTGCAATATGTATTGAGTAAACAGATCCTGTTTTTGAAGTTGGTTAATGTGCATATGATGTTTTAAAAATATTTTGAATGTCTACTTTTTCTAGTGGATTGGTAAAGGTTAAACATACTCTGCTGTAGAAGTGTTTTAATTTGTGTCTGCATCTGTTAAATAAAATAATGTTCTTTACTCGTCTTCGTTTAATTTTCATCCTATAAACATTATACTCAAAGCATGGTACAGTATAATATATTTTAAGAATTTTAAGTGGATTAATAAATATCAAACAGACCCTGCTTTTGAAATTTATTAATTTGAATCTATTAAATACACTTTATTCCTTTAATTTTCATAGTTTATGTTATATTTTTTAAATATATTTAGGCTTTTTCAGAAAACCGGATATACGGGACATTTCCGGTCTCAAACTTGCCGAATTATTGCTCCAGTACTATAGTAGATCATATAATCCCAGATATTTAAAGAGATGGGATGGTCACAGTTGGAATGCCTCGGCTAAACAACAACATTTGAGAATGCGATGTCACATGTTTGTAACTGAAAGTAACTCGTGACTGCATTAGACGACACTTGTCCAAAGTATTGCTCGGTGAGAGAGAAACCGGAACATATTTAGGACTGTACTACAAAAATCCTATATCACATTTCAATACAAGCCAACGTGGGAGTCTCTATATGATTGCTCGACCTGCATGAAATAGCAGCCAGATCTCCTTTAAATCACACCTTACCGCCTGAGAAAAGAGAATATTGAATAGTGTGGTTATGGGTTTCCTGCATGTGGGGAAAAAACCGGATAGTCATGGCTGGAATGCTCAGTCAATGCTGATCTGTGGTTAAGCTACAACGGTATTTAATTCTTTCTACTATATGTTTAGCACAAGGCTCGAAATTTTGAGGGAGGAGAGCAAGTCGATTACATCGACCGTAGTGGCTGGTTGATATTTATTTGTTTGACCCCGAAAGGATGAAAGGCAAAGTCAACCTCGGTAGAATTTGCACTCAGAACATAAAGACGGACGAAATGCCACTAAACATTCTGACCGGCATGCTAAGGATGATAAATGCATTTAATAGAAAACTATTCAAATGAATGGTATGGATGGAGCAGTAGATAGCCTTAAATGACTGGATGGTTATGGCTGGAGTGCTGTTTATCATAGGCTTGCCTGAGAAGGGTTGACAGCCTCTGTTTTCAGGTCCAGAAAATACTCAGCTGTTATCGTTTACCGGACCGAAAGCTTGCTCTTTCCTGCAGAGCATCTGAGAGGTCAACATGGCAAGGGGCCAGCATGGCAAGGGGCCAGCATAGCAAGGGGCCAGCATGGCAAGGGGCCAGCATGGCAAGAGTACCTCAGCTGCTATTTGTGAGATGCTTAACATATCACAAGAAGGCACTATACATTTACGTGCCTGTGGACGTGGCATAATGAACATAGTTCTTACATGTTCTTTTTGCGAAGTTTCGATATATCACTCGTTACTGCCTGTTTTTATCACAATGTAATTTCAATTTTTTTTTTAGGAGAATTTACTTTAACTTTTTTTTTGTACAATAACATCACGTCCACCGCAACAACAACGACCACTCTTGACTTTCAAGAGCTATGAGCCACATTGCAAGAGAATATTTATAATGGCGCTGAGGGTGAAAATTTCCCAATATCAATATTTTTTCTGTGAAGAGAATCGATCTAGTGATAATGATGATCCATGAGGACTGGTACTGCCCCCGCCCGGTGCATAAGTCTACCGGAACTCCTATTTGTGAGACACCGTATTAAAGCTGATCAACACAGATTGTTTTATTAGGTTGTACACCTTACGTGTACATGCAGTTTACGGTCGCCAAAATATATAAGTAAATTTTCCTTAAAAAAATTGCAATTAAATTGCGATAGAAATAGGAAATGATGATAGTGGCATGCCAAAGTTTCATAAAAGAATATAAAAATCTCCCTCATTAAGTCACGTCTACAGGTACCTCGGAGTACAGGACATCTAGTAACATGTTCAGTATTTCAGGAATAGCAGCTGAGATACACCACCCGGCTGCATAACACTCAGCAATGAAAACTACTCAGAAGGTAATTCGGTGACTTGCATGTGGATGCATGACAGCCAACAGTTACATGCGAGCAATACATTAATGCTGGACGATTAATGAGTTGTACAAAAAGAACTGACGGGAAGAGGTTGGCGTTGTTTCTGCGGATTCACTCGGACTCGTATATACGAGCCAATCCCGTTTTTGAGTCGTTACTTCTGGCTTCTCTAGCAATTCACTTTCATTTTTTTTAGCACAAATTTCAAACGATAATCCTGCTTTGCTAGTGACCTGTACAGAAAAAAAATACGGGAAGTGGTTGCGTTACTTCTGTGTAATTCAGTGTTTGAGCTATAACTTCCGGTTTCTATTGCAATTCACTTTCATATTTCAGAATAAATAACTTTCCCGTTTTTACGACAGTAAACTGCATATTAACCCTCCACTAGCGCGTATCTTCCTGGTTACACGACAAAGCAGCCGAGTAGGACAGTGCATATAGATACCATCCACAACAGCTAAGAATCCTTATCTTCCCCTCTCCTAAGCAGATGTATGTGAAAAATTAAGGAATGCACGGTGCTGACCAGAAAGGAAGAAAGGATAAATGTGTCATCGCCTTTTTTGCTACCGAAGGCCTCTCTTCGCATGTCGAGCGAAGAGCGAAGGGAAGCGCTGCTCTTGGTTAAGGCTGACGGAAAAGAGCGTGTTGTTCCTTAGTGTCACTGACACAAAAGAGGAAGAGCTAGGAAATTCTGTTATATAGACTATGGTCAGTAATGTAAGTCAATCCCTAAACAAAGGACTGACCTTTCCTTGACCAACACAGGTCCCAGGGGTCGAGTGTTTCCTCATCAATCATCTGGTGTGGAGAGGATTTCCCGCTCGTTTTGACAAGCAACAAGCAGATGGATTTGGTTTCAAATCTCAGGCAAGGTCAAGCTAGATGCCTACATATGTATGTGTAGCACTCAACTACGAATGAGTCGAAGAAGTTTGCTTTTAACTCACACAGTTTCATGTTCACTCCTACTGCGTGGCACCTTGGACAAGTGTGGTGTGTTTACGTTTCCGTAACTTAGCAGTTCGGCAAAAGACTTTGAAAAATATAAGTACTACAGTCGGTTCGTTCCACTAAAATTTTCCAAGGCGGTGCTCCAGTATTACCGCAGTCTAATGACTGAAGCAGGTAAAAGACAAAATATACGCAGGGGTGCTGAAAAGTTCCTGACTTTATAGGTGTCGCGAAGGATTGGTTGGAGGCGAATATGTTGAATAAAATCATAATTAATTGATCCTCCTCTATTTTCTTTTACTCAAAGCCAGAAACTTTTCAGCAACTCCTAGCATATTTGTGTATGTGTTTGTGTGTTCATGTGCATGTGTGTGTGTGCATATATGTATATACGTGTGTGTGTGTGTGTGTGTGTGTGTGTGTGTGTGTGTGTGTGTGTGTGTGTGCGTTTGTGTCTGTCCCACCAGCATTTGACAACCGATGTCAGTTTGCTTACGTCACCATAAAATCTAACTCCCGGCCGTTGAGTCACTCTGTTACTTCTCCTAAATGTTAATAAAAAATATACAGATAGATAGACAGAGAGAGAGAAGAAAGAGAGAGAAAGATGTAATTACATATTTATACATATATAGTATATTATATATGTGGAGGCGCAATGGCACAGTGGTTAGAGTAGCGGACTCGCGGCCATAGGATCGCGGTTTCGATTCCCAGACCGGGCGTTGAGTGTTTATTGAGCGAAAACACCTAAAGCACTACGAGGCTCCGGCAGGGGATGGTGGCGAACCCTGCTGTACTCTTCCACCACAACTTTCTCTCACTCTTTCTTCCTGTTTCTGTTGTGCCTGTAATTCAAAGGGTCAGCCTTGTCACACTCTGTGTCTCGCTGAATATCCCCGAGAACTACGTTAAGGGTACACGTGTCTGTGGAGTGCTCAGCCACTTGCACGTTAATTTCACGAGCAGGCTGTTCCGTTGATCGGATCAACTGGAAACCTCGACGTCGTAAGCGACGGAGTGCCAACAACAACAGTATATTATATAATATATATATATATATATGTAAGGTGAGAAAGAGCTATATACATGTGTGTGTGTGTAGAGAGAGAGAGAGTGATGTATCTACATGTTTATACATGCAAATTTACTATATATATATATATATATTTATATATGACAACTGACGAAGGGATATATTCTTTATGTTGCATGTCTCGTTTCTCTTTGTTTTTTTTCATTGTTCGAAAAAAGTTCATTTTCTGTTTTCGTTTCTATGTTTTCTTTTCTCATTGTGTTTAACGTTTTTTTGATGTCCTGTACCCATATATGCACCAGGGACACACCATATTGCATGTTTTTCTTTCATTCCTTCAATTTGTACATTGCATGCATGTATCACACGAGTGTACATTTCATTTCTTTCATTTTCTTTGTGTGTGTTTGTGCTACATCTTGTGGGTGGTTTTCAGTGGCCATCCTGCCTCAGGCGTTCCAACAAAAAAAATTATATTATCGTGCGTTCCACACTGGCGAGGGTAGCCCTGTAGTAACGCCGTGCGCCTGCGTAGTCTCACGCATGCGTGGAATTCAACAACCAAGCTTTCCCGCTTTGATCGATCACTTTCTTGCTGGCCAGCGATTGAGCATGGACGTGTCTAGTTGTCTTCTCTCCATCTTTCGAACTTACGCTAGACAGCTCACATCAATATACCAACGTCCCAACAACCATGTTCTCACACACCGAAGACGTCTCAACAAACAAGATTAAAGATGTATATTTTCCACCTTGAATAAATATTGTTTTGTGTTGATAATCTGGAGTTAAGCGTTCCGTTAAATTCCTAATTTAATATAGGAAAGTCGGGTGTACATCTAATGATGTATAATCCACTTTCCTATATGTCTATCTACTCCTCATTTGGAGCATTCGACAACAATATGAGTCTTCAAAAACAGGACAGTAGAGACATACAAGGAAACCGAACGAAAACAAACACAGAGGGTTGCTAGAGCAGAACGAGAGTGGTCTTGAAGCCACCCCTCGGGTGGTATTCTGGCTAGCTCCTGCGGACGGCTCCTCTGAGGCCTTCGGCATCCATTTTCCATGTTATTTTCTTTTTTCTTTCTTTTTTTCGTTTTATTCTGACGATGAAAATTTGTGACACTTTCACGGAGTTGTATATGCTTCCAAACTCACTGTAGTAATTAATTCTCCTCATATCTTTAGACTTGAACCTCCATTCATATTAAGCAAATGAAATGTATGACTATCATAGATATAATCTTTCTTTCACTTCACCATATCCCAAACAATATTAAAATAAGATATGAAATTAATAAGATCAATTTTATCTCTATCTCATTCTATCTTCTATTACAAGTCTTTAGGGAGATACTGTAACCAGAACAAGAAGATTAGTTTTCTACCTACACATAAGTTTCATAAACTACAAAATATAAATATCCACACGACCACACTTGAAACGTACCTGTTATAGCTCTTTATCTCGATTTGAATGTACGTGAAGGCATTTAGAATACTCAAACTTATTTCTGCATATGTTCTAAGCACTGATGCTGATCATAGTTTAATGAATAAGCGTAGAGCGAGGTAAATGCAGTAAAAATAGGGGGTTCAGTGGGGCTCCATTTAAGCGGCCCCTCAGAAATTGAACCTCCTTATAATACTTCCTGGGAGTTCATGGTA
>NC_142935.1:90384407-90389407 GCF_046866305.1 Octopus bimaculoides
ATTGTTTTGTTAGTGGTGATAGTAGTGGTAGAGTTGTGTTAGTGGTATTGTAGTAGTAGCATTGTAAATGTTATGCTAGTGGTGGTTGCAGAGACGTTGCAGTTGTGGTGTTATGCAATAACGTAGGTATTACTGTATTGGTTTTGTATAATTGTAGTATTAGTGGTAGTGTATGAGTGATACTATTACGCAACTGCGGAGACATTTGGTAGAGATGTGGTGTTCATAGGTTAATAACATTAAAACACTTAGTAATTTGACAAACATAGTCATATGATTTTTTTTTTTGACATCCGCCTACATACATACATACATACATGCATATATACATACATACATGCATACATGCATGCATACATATACAGGCACATGTGTATGGTGTGTATGTGCATGTATGTGTGTATGTGTGCATGTGTGTGTGTATGTGTACATGTGTGTGTGTGTGTGTGTGTGTTATTAATATAACTGCCCCCAGTCTTAAGTTTCCTAAGAATCTTTCAAATTTCCAATTAATTCGCGAATCAAAGTACCCTCCATGTGGTTACTGAACTGCTAAAAATAGCAACCAAATCACAACATTTTTAAAACTGAGAAGTTAGACACTATTTTTATACATATTTTTATACACCAACAGAAAGACAGGATGGTCGTAGATGAAACTACAACGCCATCATATTTATGTTACAATAATATGCTCAGTTCCATCGACGTTTCAAGACCTTTCATGTTTCATCTTCTGTATGAAGTGATTTTGTTGTTTGTTGTTGGCACTCCGTCGCTTACGACGTCGAGGGTTCCAGTTGACCCGATCAACGGAACAGCCTGCTCGTGAAATTAACGTGCAAGTGGCTGAGTACTCCACAGACACGTGTACCCCTAACGTAGTTCTCGGGGATATTCAGCGTGACACAGTGTGACAAGGCTGGCCCTTTGAATTACAGGCACAACAGAAACAGGAAGTAAGAGTGAGAGAAAGTTGTGGTGGAAGAGTACAGCAGGGTTCGCCACCATCCCCTGCCGGAGCCTCGTGGAGCTTTAGGTGTTTTCGCTCAATAAACACTCACAACGCCTGGTCTGGGAATCGAAACCGCGCTCCTATGACTGCGAGTCCACTACCCTAACCACTGGGCCATTGCGCCTCCACTGTTGTTGTTTAACCCCAAGTAAATCAAGAGCCATTAAACTTATGATTAAAGGTGTTCCACTTCTGTTCTCCATCCCCGATTTCTATTATAATTCCTTTCCCTTCTAGAATGCCTTTATAGGAATATTAAATTGATCCAACTTGTGTGATGACGCGCGGCCCAGTAGTTAAAGCGTTGCACTCAGAATCGCAAAATCGTGGATTTTCGATTCTCCAGCCGCAGACGTTCCTTTGAATTCTTCATTTCACATTGCTTCCGTCCACTCAGCAGTGAGTAACCCTACAACGAACTGTCGTCCCGTTCAGGAGAGTCTTAAGGTCTCCGTCACTTACACCACATGGAAACTGAGTTACTGGCTCTGTGAGTCCAAAGAACCAATACAGTACTTGCCTTTTCCTTTTTTTACTTTTATTTTATCGACCAGGTATAATAAAAGGTGAAAAGGCCTTCGGTGGGGTTTGAACTCAGAACATAAAGGATCGATTATCAATGTACTGCAGACAATTTGTCCTCTGCGCTGCAACGGACGGTGTTATCTGAGGGAGATTTAAGTGCTATTTCTAAAGGCTGTTACTTCAATGGGTTCAGTGGTTGTTTGCTATTATTAGTTGTTCCCCAGGCTCACTATCGGTCGCCAAATCTTTGATAAAAACATTCCATCTTTGGTTATCCCATCTTTAACTGAGATTAGTGCAACTGAGATGAGTGCAACTGAGATGAGTGCAACTGAGATGAGTATTGAAACAGTAACCTGTGATCCGAGGAAGAAATTTCTAGCAGCTTTGATGATTATGTAAAGCTTCCCTCGCTAATGGAGTGTTTCAGTCCTCATCAGACACATTCTGGCTTGAATTATTATTATAAAATTCTTTTTTAGATTACCTAAAGCTCATAAGATGTGACTTGAGAGGTGTTTAATTATCATTTCTTGTTGGTCCTATAACCACATAGAGTATTATTTAACAAGGGAACAGCCGATATATAAATATATATATATATATATATATATATATATATATATATATATATATATATAAATCCAAGAAATGGGACAAGAACGCAACAGACGACAATAAAACACCCGGACAGATAGACAATATAAAGACGGATAAGAAAAACAAGGACAGGTCATTTGCAACCTTCTCTCATCAGTCAAGTTTCCGGATCATCCTTACAGTTTCGGCCTGTTACCCTTGAAACTTCAAATCTGGCTGGTCCCAAAAATCTAAACTAAGAGCATTAAGTTTTTGGGAGAAAGCAAGCGAATGTGTACGACAACAAAGACAAAAAAACGGAGAACATGTTACACAATTACAAGTATAAACAACAAGAAAATAACAACAAATATCTTTCGACTAATAACGACGAATCAAGTTGAGCCGGTATGTGTAGAATGAAAGCCTTGAGGTAGGAACAGGAGAGATGAACATAAAAGATGAAAGTCATGAGACAGGAATATAAGAGATGCTTCGCGGCCGGCAGTCGAGCCAGGAAAGAAAGATCATGTTTGGTCAAGCACCGGCCACGTGGAAGGAAAGGAGAGAGGTAGGGGACAGAGGGATTGAAAAATTAGGGGAAGAACGAGAAAGAGAGGAAATCAAAGGGACATAGAGAAAGGTACAAGGAAGATAATGGAGGGTGAAAAGTAGGGAGATTAAAGAAGAAAAGACTAAGAAATATGAGAGAGGGGGAACGAGAAAAAGAAAAGAGGAAAGAAAGAAGAAAGTATGAGGGGGACTAAAAGAAAGAGTAAAAGAGTCGTACAGAATTTAGATACATACTTACAAGGTGAACAACAGTTTACGTAAGCCGCTATTTGTATATATAAATCCAAAAAAAATGGAATAAGAACGCAACAGACGACAATAAAACAGACCCGTTTGTACTTCGGTATGAAATAATTTTTTCCACAGGCTTTTTTTCGAGTTCATTCAACGTATCTTACCTCTAAACCCACCGCAAGCCACTTTCTTCCGGAAAAGAAAGTGGGGAGAGGTTGTGGTGATCTCGTAGTTTTGTTTCTTGGATTTTTTTTTTCTTTCCCAGGTTATTTCGCATACTTTCAACGAATGTGACATCGAAATCACGTGTAAACGGCTCCTTTACCCAGAAAAGGAAAGATTTGACTGCCATTTCTTGCACGCCTTACTACAACGTAACAGAAATTTTGGGTCCTTTATCGCAAATGGGTGTTACGTGGTAGTAAGGCGTGCAATAGCAGCCAAATCTTTGGCAATGAGATACGTTGAATGCACTTAAAAAAACCTATGGAAAAAATTATTTCACACTGAGGTTACGTGCGGGGCTTTTACGAAATATTTACCGTATTTTTAAAGTAATTTTCACTTTAAAGTATTTTTTAAATATGCCAAAAAAAAAATTTGTACTGGTATTCACTTGAAAATAATTTTTAAACAGATTAAAATATTGTCTGTTTAGAGAAAGCTAAAATATAAATACTTACTGCACAAACAACTTACATTTTTGAAATCACATTCACTTTAAAATATTTCTAAATGATTAAAATATTGCGTTTAACAAAAGCGAAAATAGAAACATTTACTGTAAAAAACAACTCGTATTTTTTCGTTGGCAAGTTCAAATATCTCAAGAACCAGCTGTCCGGTTTACGCGAAACTTGTTTTATTCCGTTTGTATTCACATTTTAGGAGACTGATTCATAGTATTTTCCCATTACGTGCCAGTTTGGCTGTGTAACATTGCAAACAAGCAAGATTGAAGTTCATTTTTAATATAATATAATATATATGTAAAAGAATACCGACAAAACCAAATGTTATATTATGAATGCATTTAATACGCATATTTCTAGAAGTCATGTAAGGATTATCTTACACAACTTCTATATTAAGTGACTCTTTTCTATAACAACTTAGCCTGTCCTTGCTTGGGTAATACGATTTAACACAATAAGGATATAGGAGTGGGATGTTTAACAGGACTCCGAGTCGAAAACATTCTGTTAAGGTGTATTGTATCAAAGCATACGGCTACATATACATACATACATACATACAAACATACATACATGCATACATACAACCTCGTTGGCGACTTTTTTCTTACTCCGTCTTCCCTTCTTTGGACTTTCCTATATTTCCGACGAAGAGCTCCGCTCAAAACGTCAAATTCTCTTTCTTTCCTTTCCTGAGCGCCCAGTATCACAATATCTGTATCACGTACTCGCGTTGTTATTTTTCTTTGTTTTTTTTTTTGTCGTTTTTCTTGTTTGAACTCACTACATATATATATATATATATATATATATATATATATATATATATATATATATATATATATATATATATATATATATATATATAGATAGATAGATAGATAGATAGATAGATAGATAGATAGATAGATATCTATATAGATATCTATATAGATATAGATATGTATGTATATAGTCAATTCAGATAAACAATTCAAATAAACAGATAAAAAACAAAAGAAAGAAGAAAAACAACGCTCGGTGAAAGGAAGGAGTTAAACGTTGCAAGCATAGCTCTTCGTCGGAAAGAGGAAAATCCAAAGAAGGAGAAGAAGAAATCGCTAACGGGCCACGTGTAGTTACATTGCATATATATATATACTATGTTACGGTTTCATTTAAGTATATTAATAATAATAATATACTTGTGCTTTATAGTAAATCATCAGGTAAATAAGCATATTATTTAGGAGTGACAAAAGAATTGTAACTAGTTTATGACTATTTCTGCTATACAAAGCATTGCTTAAAGAGCTAGTGCTCGTGCACGACTTATTTGTAACATCCACGAAGCCATTTTAACGATTACATAAGTGTTATTCTTTTAGCATTCATTAATT
>NC_142935.1:90391907-90439407 GCF_046866305.1 Octopus bimaculoides
CACACACACACACACAAAGAACGTGGACAACACGCTCACCCTTCATCAGTTATCGGCCAAAACGCATCGCAGTTTCGACACCTTATCCATAATATTGTTCAATTTGGTGGCGTCATCTGCAAAATGCTGTCGGCACATAAATGAGCAAACATGAAGGACAGAATATTCTTATTTATGATTTGAAATTTGTGATCCTAGAACGTAAAAAAAAAAAAATGTAACTCTTCCTATCAAACTAGTTGGCTACTCTTGGTCGGCTCAATTAAGTTTTACGCGGGGTTAAACAGCCACAAAAAGTTTCCCCCGTTGGCTCTTGCAGAAAATCGATAGAGTAGTGGACAAAATGCCACATGTATAAATATACATGTACTGTGCTTTATGACCTGAGTTCAAATTTTGCTGGAGTCAACTTATATTCCTAGAGTTTGTGATTAAAAAAATATGTTATATATTATTTAGTCAAGAGTTGGGGTATGACCATTTGCAGGACCAGTCAGGCAAATAGTGTGAAACTGGTGAAGGATTCAAGGTATGAAATTATTATAAAATATTTTACAAGAACAACAACCAAAAAAAAAACAACAAAGTTATGGCACCAGTCAAGTATTGGATCAATAATCAATATAATCGATCGATCAGCTATTCCTTTCCCGCAAAATGTTTGGCCTTGAGAATACAAAACAGAAATAAATGGTTAACAGTTGCGATTGTTCTTGTCAGGTGAGAAGAGAAAGAGGGAAGAAAGAAAGAATAAGAGAGAGAAAAGAGAGAAGCGAGGCCATCATTGGAATGTTGTGTCTAATTCTCCTTCTTTGTCGGTTACAATTTGACATTTGACCGTTCAAACCCAGATGTCTGACAAGGAATCAGGAAATAGTTACGAGCTTTTTTGGCGGGGGGTGGGGGTTAGTGAAATGTGGTTCTGTGCTGCCTTGTTGACTATATATTAAACTATATACTAAGGGAGTATTATTTATTTATAATACATTCGGAGTTTTTATCTGTTGTATGGGCTTATGACAACATTTAAGATTATGCATCCTAATAAGACAAAGGATGGGTGTTAGTAAAACACACAATATATACTCACAATGTGTGTGTGTGTGCTTATGATTGTGTGTGTGTGTGTGTATGTATGTATGTATGTATGTATGTATCACCTAGTTCTCATTGGGAGACAGCGAATAGGAAATGCGAAGATACTTAAATAAAATTGATGCAATGTGTCTGCTTCGATATAATAATGAATCTTAGTGTGCGTTCTTGTAGTTGCCAATGTAAGTGTCAGTGTGTTTGCCTATACGTGTTTATGCGTGTTCGTGCGTGTGTATGTATGTGCGTGTGTCAATGTGTGAGTTTGTGTCTGAATGTACATGTGTGTAAAGAGAGGAAGTGAAGGTAGGAAGGGTGCAGTAAGAGAGAGAGAGAGAGAGAGTATAACTAGAGAGGGAGCTATCATAAAAAGGAGAGACTGAAATGATAAACAGCGAGAGAGAAAGAGGGAGTAGATGTGAGTGAAACGGGGAAAGAAAGAGGGAGAAGAATATATAGAGGAAATGGTAGCAATATAATAAGAGGAGAGAGAGAGAGAGAGAGAGAGAGAGAGAGAGAGAGAGAGAGAGAGGGAGCTGCTGGAAGGAAAAGAAAAGTGAAAAAGAAATAATGAGTGCAAAATAGAGAAAAGTAGAGTTACTAAAGAGAGAGTGGGCAAAGATGAGGGAGAGACTGACAGAAAGACTAAAGGAAGTGAGGAAGAGAAAGAGAGAGCAAAAACGCCCGAACGATAAGACAAAATATGGAACGGAGTGAAGACCAGACGACAAATTCATATCAGTGTTTACCTCCTCTTCTTTCTCCTCCAGTTTTTAATTTCACCCTTTCTATTTTTTCTCTCTCTCTCACTTGTACTCCTATCTCTCATATTCTATGCTACCGCCTGCTACTACTCCACAACTCCCTGTCGCTCAGTGCTAGAAATAACAACCAAATCTCATTTAAAAAATCTTCCATCAGGGGCTAACCAACAACTTACTGCGTTTCTTTGTTTTTCCTTTATTTCTCTCTCTCTCACAACATCCCACTTTATTATTGTTTACCCTCTCTGTCTTTCTCACTCCCTCTCTTTTAATACGTCTGCTTCGTGCAACATCCCTCTCTCTTTGTCTCCCAGGTCGTTCCTTTTCTTCTCTTTCTATTTGTCTGCTTCTCCTCCTCCCCCTCCTCCCTCTCTCTCACGCTTAGCCTATCCCCAACAATCCACTTCCTCCCACCACAACTATCTCCAGTCCTTTCTGCTCCCCCCCTCTCTCTCATTATATATATATATATATATATATATATCTGTCACATTTTTACTCTGTATTTGTTTACTATATATATATATATATCTTCCCCTCTCAGTTCGTCACAGTTACCTCAGCCATTCACAACCACAAATTTTTCATCAATGCCGTTTGACAAGGTGACGGTTTAGATAACTGTCACTTGCGAGTTCGAACCCTACCTGCGTCGGCTTCGCCATTCCTTCCAAAATCGATGAATTAAGTACCAGTCAAGTACTGTGTACTTAGGAAATTATTATCCTTATTGTTATACTTTAATATTCATGCATTTAAATTTTTGCATTTCACTAATTTGGACATTGCATCGTGCCTATCTTTATCTATTGCCTGGATCCCGTGTTGTTGTTAATTGTATTGCGTGCAAAACGGGACATTTTTAATCAAACGAAACCAAAGCGACAAGAAAAATTTAAATCACACACACACACACACACACACACACAGAAGCACTTTATATTCATACATACACGAAATTCGGCTCTTGGGTTACTGTAACTTCTGACCATTACACTCTCTGGAAATTATTATATCCTCAAAGAAAAAGGAAAACTTCGTTTTGACTATATTTAACCCCAAGAAAATATACTCACACACATACACATATAAAAGAGGGAGAGAAAGAGTGAGAGAGAGAGAGGAAAAAAGAGAGAGAGAAAGAGTGAGAGAGAGAGAGAGAGAACCTGTTTCCTTTTCTTTTTTTTATTTGTCTCGCCGCCTCGCCCTAACAGCATTCAATTTATTCATTTTGAATTTGGAGTTTTAGAAATCGAGTCGGACTGACTGAAGGCTGCTCCGTCTTGAAAAAGCAAGGATACCCCGAGCTACATGTGCGTAAACGAGATATGGGATGTTGTGATGTTGAACCATTATCCAAAACAGTCGCAATTATTCGTATAAAGATAGACAAATATAATATCTACAATCTTTAATTTTAACATATTACAGTCTTATATATACATACATCTTATACATACTGGGAATATCTGGATATTTTAGCGGCCAAGATGAATAGTAATGCTGCTTGTGACCCGCTCTCTCCACCGGCTACCCCTACAAGTCCGGTAAGTACCAAGTAATTTACATTCATTAATAACGAATAATGAAAAACCCGGTTTGTTGTCATTTCTCTTATCAAGCCATCTCGGTGCGTGTGTACACAGATGTCTACATTATACGCGCACGTATATAAATATATGTGTGCATGTATGTATATGCCTGTCTGAAAAACGAATGCCGTCTGAACGCATGGAAACTCGAGGCCTCTGCACAGTTTTAGGGATCAAATATCTATGTAAGGTTAGGACCACGATGAATTCCTATAGTAGTGATAAGAGGGGCCCTTCTGAATGTGTACATTATACGTCGGTGTGTGTAAGTGCCTGTCTATGTATTGGTGTGCGCATCTTTGTTTATGTATATGTGAGTGTATATTTAACATATTTGTCGTATGTTTACCTATTTTCAAGATTGTGTGTTTATGTATTTATGTTTCGAACGTGTTTACCGTTTGTGGGTACTCTATTGTCAGTGGTGTGTGTGTGTGTATATATATATATATATATATATATATATACATACACACACATACATACACACATATATATACATCCTATATACACGCACCATGATATATACTAACATATTTCTATTATTTGCACAAGTACCTATATATCCATGCTGACTTCATGTATACACAAGCACAAATAAGTATGCAGCTTGCTTACATGCAGTACTCCAACATACATCTATCTTATATACATTTTTAGCACACACGCATACATACATGCATACATACATACATACGTGCATACATATATACAAGCGCTAGTTCATATACACTTATACATCGGCGCACATATATGCAGTTGTGTATATATGCTATATACACAACCGATGGAGCCGAGCCATAATACAAAAAAAAAAACGGTGGTGGAGCTCAGTGTGGTTGTTCCACGTGCTAGAAATAGAAGCCAAATCTTATACTCTAACTTCTTTGAAAAGAACACTTCGGATAATGCAGACGCTCGTTTCCCTACACAGAGAAAAAAAATATGATGGGATGGTCACGGCTGGAATGAAAGAAAATCCGAATCTCCTTCAAATCATGGGGTATCGTTTTACTAAAAGGACACATTTGATAAATCATAGTATGGAAGAGGGGGGCGGGTTGTCGAACTAATTTAGGGTTGAACAGCAAAGACCGTCTCTCAGTGCTAGATAAAGTAGGCGACTGAGTGGTCTCCTGATATATTAGAAATAGCAACCATAACTCCCTCAAATCATGCCAGAGTATCTTTAATAGGCATGGGTATAATAATAAGGTCCCGCATGCATACTGCTTTAAAAAAGTAATAAAAGGGAATGCGAGAGAGAGAGAGAGAGAGAGAGAGAGACAAATGATCGCAGCTTGAATTCATTTTGATCATGGATTTGCTGGATCAGATTGACCTAGGGCTAAACTACGACCCTTTTTTACATTTTATGTCAGCTTTTATTGTCTGGTGGTGATGGTACATTAAATGGGGTTGAAATCTATGGTGGAGGAAGGGTTATTTATAGTCGCTGTTGTTATTTTAGCCTAAGTCAATTCTGATTCAGCTGCAGACCTATTCATCAAATGTGTGCCATCTGGCCGTGGCCGTCCCATCTTTTATTCAGACGTAATACATCTTCCTTGTGCCGTTAAATCAGCGAATGACTCCCTCCTCTACTTATGTGTGTGTTTGTCTAAGCTGTGTGGGTGCGCTCTACCTTTATTACAAATAGGTATGGTACTTGTGTGTGTGTTTGCATGTTGTTATGCGTGTTTGCCTGTCTTCAGAACTTATTTGAGTGTGTTTACGTTTGTTCATACTTCGTGTTCTGTTACTGTATGTGAATGTGTGTGTATACACACGCACACGCATTTGTGTCTATATATATATATATATATATATATATATATATATATATATATATATATATATATATATATAGTGGCTGTGTGGTAAGTAGCTTGCTTACCAACCACATGGTTCTGGGTTCAGTCCCACTGCGTGGCACCTTGGGCAAGTGTCTTCTACTATAGCCTCGGGCCGACCAAAGCCTTGTGAGTGGATTTGGTAGACGGAAACTGAAAGGAGCCTATCGTATACATATATATATATATATGTGTGTGTTTGTGTACCTGTGTTTGTCCCCGCCAACTTCGCTTGACAACCGAGGCTGGTGTGTTTATGTCCCCGTAACTTAGCGGTTCGGCAAAAAGAGACCGACAGAATAAGTACTAGGCTTACAAAGAATAAGTCCTGGGGTCGATTTGCTCGACTAAAAGGTGGTGCCTCAGCATGGCCGCAGTCAAATAACTGAAACAAGTAAAAGAGTATATATATATATATATATATGTATGGTGTTCCTATAAACTAGAGTCGGAAAATATGTAGTGCGCTCAAAATCATAATTTTTTTCGGATGCTTATGTTTTAAGTACCGTAGATTACGACTGTTCCCCCACCATCACCTCCAAGAATACCCATCAGGGACGAGATGACCTCCCCCCCCCCCCAAGCAATCCTTTTATGTAAATTTTCTCCTCATTTTGACTTTCTTTTGAAAATTGTTTTCAGATTTCTTCCGTACAGCTGGGATTATGATTCTTCAAAAATATGCTTAATTTTTAATTCTAAAAAAAAAAAAAAAACTAAATAAAACAAATATCAACTGAAAAATTAAAGACAACGGAAGACTAAACACCACCCAGTTTCTTTGTTTTGTTTTAAAGAAAATAGGTTTTAGTGCACTAGGAACGCTTATATATATATATATATATATATATATATATATATATATATATATATATATATATATATATATATATATATATATATATATATATATATATATGTGTGTGTGTGTGTTTGCGTGTAACACCAATCATGATTTCTTTTACAACAAGCGCTAATATATGCTTAGTGCTTCTTGTAGAATTTACCTAGAATAATACAAAAGTGTTTTTTTGTTTTTTTTTCTCCTGTTGCCTTTAACCACTTCTGAGAGAAAGAGAGAGGAAGGCAGAAGAATCGATCTAGTTTCTTGATTGGTACTTTTATCCTCGAAAAGATGAAAGCTACCTTAGCGAGTTTTGAACCTTGAACGCCGAGTGCCGGAATACCGCAAAGCATTCTAGTTGCCGCACCAACAACTTTTAGTGTATATAGGACTATATTATCTAATGTGCCATTTTTGTTGTTATTGATGAGCTAGAAGAATCGTTAACAAATCGGGTGGCAATCTTTCCGTCATGTTCCAATACAGAAAGATTGCCAGCGGCAAAATGGTAAGAAACATTTCTTCCAGCTCTTTACATCCTGAGTTCAAATTACGCCGAGATAGACTTTACCTTTTTATCCGTTCACGGTCGTTAAGTGAGTACCAATTGAGTGCTGGAGTCGACCGAAGGATTGCCGACTTATCCCTTCCTGTCAAATTGTTGGCCTTGTTTCAAAATTAGTAAGAATTATTATTATTATTATTATTATTATTATTATTAACGACTAGGGTTAAAGCGGCGAGCTGGTGTTCTGAGTTCAAACTCTGCTGGGGTCGATAATATAAGGGTGCTACTTAAATACAGTGGTCCCTAAAGACTAATTCTAACCCTACGGGATCTCTGTATTTAAGTAGTGCCAATATAGGTACCAGTCAAGTACTGAGGTCGGTGTAATCGACTTCACCCACCTCTCAAAAACTGCTGGTTCTTTGCCAAAATTCGAAACTATTGTTTAAGCTTAGAAGGCGGCGAGCTAGCAAAATCGTTAGCACGCCGGGCGAAGTGCTTAGCGGCATTGCGTCTGTCTTCACGTTTTTCGACTTTGCTTTTTACCCCTTCGGATTCGATAAAATTAGTTCCAGTTCAGCATTGGGGTCGATGTAATCGACTAGCCCCCCCCCCCCCCTCACTCCTCCAAAATTCCAGACATTGTGCCTATAATAGAAAAGACTAGGGTAGGCATGGGTAACCGTTTTTCGAGAAGCGCAGGGCTGCATGGAACATGGCTCATCAAAATCGGTTGTTATTGTAGAATAGAGTGCAAATCATGTAGTGATGTGTCGATGACTCGTGGGGGTGGGGAAAGTCAGTGAAGTAGGTGTGGTAGAAGAGGTGTATCGCTGGGTGTGGTATTATAGAAGAGGTGTATAGCTGGGTGTGGTAGGTATACTGCTTACGGCGTGCTTGATCTATAGCCCAAGGTCTGTTTGATCTGTTCCTACATTTTTTTTCTTTTAGAATTACTGTATCACATACAAAATAAATTGATTCTGAGTTATCATTATTTTATCATTTTTGTTGTTCTACTCCAAAATTTCAAGTTTTTTTTACATCCTCTTCTCACTTTTCTGCATTCTTCATCCAATGTGTCATTTCTTTTTCGAAAAGGTAGTGTGTAATTTGAGAGATTTATCTGCTATTTCTAGCAAGTCAAATGACCATTCAAAGGCTCCCTAGTTAGCACGTTACCTGTTGTTGTTGGTAGTGGTGGTGGTAATATATGCACCCTTTTTCTTTCCCATGTTGTATGGAACTTCGAAAGACAGCTACTCCAAAACTCTGTCTATTGTTAATATGTGGCCCCTGGCCAACCCTGATCAAGCAGACCCAATAATGAAATACATACCAGCCAGCCATGGCTGTCGCATGTTTTAGAGGCTGTCTAAGATCGCATTTTCTTTATTTAAGCTGGTTGGATGTGATACGAGGCTGACTTGGTTTCAATGTCTGGCCAGTCGACCGACCACGTAGAACCTCCCTCGTTGTTAATGTTGGTGTTCAGCCCCAGGACAAGGCCTGATTGAGCAAATTTATGATCAAAGGCATTCTAATTGTATCAGTCCCGTCTTGTTTTTAGGGCACGAGCTGTGTTTACGTGTTTAAGTTAACATTTTAATGTGGACTGTTTATCCAGAAACCAATAATGATGTGTTGTAGTGATTTGTTAACCTTACATTATTCTGTTGACCCATAAGCGATCTATTAACCAATAGTGTGGGCTGTTCACCTACAGGGGTTTGTTAACCGTAGGCCTTTGTTATCTCATAGTGGCCTGTTACTATTAACTTATAGTCTGCTAACCTCTAAGTGGTTTGAAAACAAAGACTGACGAAAAGTGTATCGATATGGCACGTCGTGTCACAGGGAATATACGAAAGCTCAGTTTTAAGACCGCACCTTTTGTGTAACGACTTAACCAGAAAAATGTTGCCACAAAGCTTTACCTTTTGGGGAATGATGTCAGTTTTCCATATCGCACTACACATGAAGACGAAGGCTGCATTAACTGCAAGATATTGATAAACTGGGAAAGTGGGGTGATGTACGAAGGGGTGCTAAAAAGTTTCTGGCTTTGGGTAAAAGAAAATACAGGAAGATCAGTTAATTATGATTTAATCAACATATTCCCCTTCTCAGATTCACACACTTTTTGCAACGGTTCCAGCGGTTCAGTTTTTCTAAGCCCTGCAAAAGAACTCGGAAGGTTGAGCCTCCTCCAACTAGGACTTTCGCGATACCCTTAAAGAATAGTAACTTTTCACCACCTCCTCGTGTATGTGTGTGTGCGTGTGTGGTTAACTTTCCATCCAAACAAATGCAAAGACTTTGGTGCCAGTTTAGCATACAGCAACCCAAACTGCAGATTCAGAATCCAGATCCAGTTATTTCACCGCGTAGACTGTGGATATCGTGGTAGGCTGCACGCTCAAGTAGCACCAACTCTTTTATACAGGTCGACTGATCATTGAAGTAATTCAGAAAGTGAAGAAAGAAAAGGATTAAAGGATTATAATAGATAAAAAAAAAAAGAGAAATTGAAATTTTAAGAGCAACTGTGACGATAACCAAAAAAAAAAAAAAACTCATTTAAATATGGGAGCATATAGAGCCCTTTAGAAATGTATAGTAGGTTCCCATATGGATGATGCAACTCGGGCCTTAATTCCCTGTATTTAACCGTTTGGCTGTCCAAAGCATTTTCGTAAGTTTGTCCTAAACATTTTTGCTTCTTTTCAGACTTTTAGTGATTCCTTGTTTCATTACGTTCTGTGTAATATAAGGCTTTCCTTTCTTTCATAAGTCCAGGGTTTCTCTGGTGGTCGGAAAAAATAGGGGATGTGTATCGTGTATGATGCATGGATGCCAGGTTGAACAGGTAAAGAGTGGACAGACAAAAAGTTAAAGATTTGAGGGTGAAATTGAATCAGTGGAAAGAAGAGCTACTAAATACCTACTTGGGATCTTTTTTAAAACGGGGGCCACATTTTTCATTAATGTTTTACGTAGTGTTTTTGGTACCGAAAGACTTTCAAACTTCGTATACTTATCTATTTTGTGTTATAGAACAGAAAAATATTTTTGTATTCGAATTTATTTCATGTAAAAAATTGTCTTATTTCGATAATTTCAACCAATCACTGACAAGTATTCAGTTGTTTACCTTTACTCCTTTGGCTCATTAAGCGATGTAAGGCGTATTTAATCTCCATACCTTCGTTTTATTTGCTTTTTTCATTTTAAGTTTGCTTTAACCCTAACCCTAGGGTTAGGGTTAGGGTTAGGGTTAATTGTTTCAGAATCGTTTGTTTATGTAGTCGGCACTTAATGTATATCGGCTGAATGGACGTCAGTGATTGGTTGAAATTACAGAAATACGACAACTTTAACATGGAATAACTTATGGATTTCTTTTTTTTTAAAGAAGACTAAGAGAAAAAGATGTTTTATATGACACATTCTACCAGTGTTCCAAGTTTCAAAGTGTTTCGTTAATGAAAAATGTGGCCCCCGTTTTAAAAAAGATCCCCTACTTGGAATGAAAAACCTACTTCCGAAAGATTGAGAAAGAATTCAAATTGGACAAGCTTGTAAATGCAGCCAAGCGGGCACAGATATTCTGATAATATATAAAGGGTTTATTGTAAGTGTATTAATTGCTATAGTTAAGCGGCTTCAGGTGACTATAGATCTTGGAAAGTTATACTTGAAAGCATGAAATTCAAACAAAAAGCAGGAGACAGCCAAAACAATGATTTGAAAAGGGCATTTGTTCGTTTTATGACCACTGAATGAAAGTAGGAAATTATATCAGCAGTCAGTATTAGACGGCGTTAGTGTCTGGCTGGTATAGAAGTTCGTTAATGAATCCAGACTGGAAAATTAACTGTAACTGTTAATTTTTAGTGATCTTATTAGGGGGCTGACCAATACTTTACGGAGTATTAGCCCAATGCTATAGTGGAAGAAACTGTGTAGAGCAATAAAATCAAACTTGGGACACTGTAATTGCGAAGCAACCTTTTTTAACGACATGACCATGCCGGCGCTAATGTAAGTGTGTGTACACCTGCGTATGTGTGTGTTTTGCACATACATATTCACACGGCTGCTGCTGTTGGTTTTGGTTCATCAGTGTGTTTAATAGTCAATGCAATGACAATAGAGTTGCAAATAAGCCAGACTGTCGTAGCCAGTGTGTTTGCTACGATGTAGCAATATTACACAGCCAGGATGTGCGTATGTTGTGTTTATGATATCATTACCACTGTAGAAAACAGACAAGATATATTGTCGCAACCTGTTGTGGTTAGATACATCAATTTGCAACAGCTGCACAGTCTGGTGTGGCTGTAGCTAACGTTATTACTGCCTCTGCTACAACTGTGGTAATAGATTGTCTCATTAGAATGGAGAGAAGACATGGGGCACAATTATAACCATAATTTTTTAAGGCTTACATTTCTGACTTCGCGTTACGCAAGGATAGTTGATTTCTTGGTAGATAACGTTTTAACACCAGTCAGATATCACCATTCTTTAAGATTAATTGGACGAACATTGTACGTTTTCATTGGTTGATAAACTTAAAGGAATCGTAACAAAGAAAATGGAAGAAACGAGTGTTCAAATTACCAGGGTTAAATCTAAAGATTAAATTACAGCAGCTTAGTAAAATGTTATATTTACGTAATCATAGCATTGCAGGTATCATACAAGATATACATAAATATATTATTAATAATCAGCAGAATGACTTGTGGGCTGAGAGTTTCGTTCGTTTGCACTTATTAAACTGTTTTTTTTTAAAGTTATATTTTTTCTGTTTACATCACCAAGCTTTATGTATGTAAAGCTACATAGGACCTGTGGGTTGTAGTTTGCTCATGAATACTCTACATCAGCTCTAAGATGAATATCAAGTGTTACTTTGGCCTGCTGTCTACTCTGAAATGACCTGATCTGGGTTAGGCATAGTATTAGATTACTAAAGAGAAAATGGCCAGGTAGACTACATGCTAATGTGGCACCGAATGTTATCTCTTGAGTAGAGATCTGTCTCCACCTTACTCCGTCAAATTTTTTTGACTTTATGCAAGCGTAAGAAATTTCTATAATTCTTATTACGATTATAATAATGGCATATTTTTAAGGAGACAACCATAATTATATCGGTTTGGTACGCAATCGTCATCTGGTGTCTTGTTCTTTGTAACACAGTCGTAGTGAACTGGGTTAGAACTAGAAACCTTTGATGCTTTGTATTCTGTCATCCAGAAACGAGTTGATTCCGTACGAAACCGATTAAATCATCGTGTAGCAACACTCTCACACACAAGGAAAAGGTTGACAGTGACTTCGAAGTATTTGCCAACCTTTTTCTTGAAAACAATATTAATATGCCACTCTACTAAGAAGTATTTCAATAATCCTTCAGTTTAATGTTCACCTATTTTTATTGTATAACTTCACATAAAAACAAAAACAGACATAAATAGTATTCTCTCTCTCTCTCTCTCTCTCTCTGTATATATATATATATATATATATATATATATATATATATATATACAATAAAAGGTATTTTTCATATCAGTATAAGAGATATATTGGAAAGAGAACGAAGAAGCAAATGCCTTATTTCGTTTAATACGGATATAGTGTAGTGGACTAGTGAAAATATTACATACAGAACACTGCTAAATAGATTGCCTGATTCCTCTGCAAAGACATCGCTCTGGTAATAGTTACACCATTGAGATGGCAGTCACACAGACGCACACAATACAACATGGTGTTTCTCCCTTCTATTTATAACTCTAAGCAGTTATGATGTAATATTTATATTAATGTGAATTTTAACAGAAGCACGAGGCAGAAAAACGTTCCTAGCGGGTTTATTTATGTATTTATAGTTGGTTCATGTCGACCTAGTATTTGACGCGGTTATATTCCATTTAACCTCGGAAAGGATTTCGAACGCAGAAAGTAAAGATCCGATTCTGCCCAATTAAATAGTTTTGAAATAATCGTTTCTTTTGGCATTAATTATTCGACTAGCCTACTTTTCTCTCCAAAGTTCAGGCTTTGTGCTTATGTTAGGAACAATTTATTCAACTAGGCAGACGGCCAGAAATTTCGAGGGATCCCTGTACTTGTATTTGAAAAAGCATTGCTGCTCAAGCTATGACTTAATTTTCATTTTAAAACATATTTTATAAATGATAAAACACCGTGCTAGAGAAGTTTTGTATATATTCGAAAATTTCAGCATATTATTTCTGTGATCCCTTTCCGTTTTGTACCGGAGGCCATTTGGTCAAGTTGTCTAATGTTTGTAAACAACTCCACTTCTGGTATGTAGTCCCAGAAGGGACTACATACCAGAATCCCAAAATGTCTACAAAAAAACTCCTAAAGTATAGCGTTTTATCGTTTATAACACAAAGTATAAAACGATAAATTAAATCATTGACTCAAAGATTAATTGAACTATATGTGTGGAATCTCTAAATGTCTACAAAAATTCTAAGATGTGCTGTTTTATGTCTATAAAAATATACCTTAAAACGTAGAGTACTGTCCCCCAATTTTTTTTTTCTTCGAGAAAAATTGAGTGGTGATGAAGGGAAGTAGGGGGATTGTAACAGAGATCCAAAGAAAAGTTTTGAAAATGAAAAAATTAACAAAAGTGGTTGGGGTACCTTGTTCGATCCGTCCACTTGGACGTTACCTAACTGTCAATATTTCCATTCAGAAAGTCCTGCGGGTCGCAATTTGCCCATACATGCTAAATTGCTAAAAAAAATAGTAACCAAGTTTCCCTCCCGTCTTAAATATTGTCTTTTAGTCTGTAGAATATGGTCTATGAAATTTAGCTACTGCTTGTTGCAGGTCGAATAACTAACTTCATTGGGTCTGGACAAGGAATGTTTCTTTGACTTGTATAGTGACTTAGTGACTCATTTGAGCTGTGGAAAAGTGACTCCCGAGAAAATATTTGATTTTTAACCACATCGTTTTATTTATTTAAATGCCAGAGTGTATTTAGAATTAACTTCATTATATTTTTCCCTTCGTAGGGTATCATTTGAGTGAGACTTGATTGCTTTTTATAATGGGTCGAACAGCAACATAAGCTCTTTTCGCTGTTATATTGGCTATCCATGGTATGCAAACAAGTTTCCTGTTGGTCATCGTGTGTCTATGTGTGGCTGACACATGAGTGATACAACTTAATTAGGAAGTTACCGGGTAATGTATCGATCCGTCTAGCTATACTGAGTTGGGTTAGCCAGATACATTGTCTATGAAGAGACATTGCAAACATTGGAAGTCCGACATATTAGTTCCGGATATTTCAGTGGTTTAGCTATTGTGTATAGAGAGTTTATTTTGAGAAGGTACTAACTACCCCATCCCATGGATAAAGAGACAGCAAACTTCAGTAATTAAAATGTCAAGGACGGGAGTGTTTGAGCAATAGACTGGTGTGACAAATTTCTCTCAACCAATCGCACGCGCGCGTATGAGGTTCATACAGTATGGTAAATGCATAACGTTTCAGTCAGCCATGCTGGGACACCGCCTCGGAGAATTTTTAGTCGAATGAATCGACCCCAGTATTTTTTTTTTTTAAAGTCTGGTACTTATTCTGTCGATCTCTTTAGCCGAATCGCTAAGTTACGGGGGTGTAAACATTCCAGCACTGGTTGTCAAGCAGTGGTGGGGGAACAAACACAGACGCGAAGACTTCTTCTCAGTTTCCGACTACCATATCCACTGACAAGGCTTTGGTCAGCCCGAAGTCATAAGTAGAAGACACTTGCACAAGGTGCCACGCTGTGGGACTGGACCCAGAGCCATGTGGTTGGGAAGCAAGCTTCTTACCACACACACATATCTACATACATACGTACGGATAGATAGATAGAAAGATAGATAGGTAGGTAGGTAGTTAGGTAGGTAGAGGGATAATATGGTATATGTATGTAGCCAAAAGATACACACATACTTCAAGAAGGTATCGGTACTTGTTTCTTTTCTGTAGCTTTTTACTCTTTATACTTAGATAAAAGGGTTCGACCGCAATGTCAGTCTACTTGTTTCCTTTTTTTTTCCTGCTTTTTCGGCGTACGCACTGTGCTACGTTTTGAGTTCGAATTCCACCGAGCTAGACTTTGATTTTCATCCTTTCGGGGTCGATTGTGTGTATACATTTTGTCCGTCACCTTTCGATTTTTTGCTTACCTGTTGAACCCTCTCTCGTTGTTGAACAGCCCGTTTATTATCCTTCTCTTTCCAGTTTTGCTAATTTACCCCCTCCCCCCCTCTCTCTCTCTCTCTCTCTCTCTCTCTCTCTCTCTCTGTGTAGGCTTGTGACTATCTTAGATTCCTTTGTCATTAGACTGCAGCCATTCTGGGGCACTACCTTGAAGGGTTTGATCGAGAAAATCGACACCTGTACTTAAAAAAAAAAAAAAGTCTGGTATTTATTCTATCGGATTCTTTTTATCGAACTGTTAAGTTACGTGACGTAAACAAACCAACACAGGCTGTCAACTGGTGATGGGGAACTCTCCTCTCTCTCTCTCTCTCTCTCTCTCTCTCTCTCTCTCTCTCTCTCTCTCTCTCTCTCTCTCTCTCTCTCTCTCTCTCTCTCTCTCTCTCTCTCTCTCTCTCTCTCTCTCTCTCTCTCTCTCTCTATCTATATATATCTATATATCTATATATATATATCTATATATCTATATATATATATATATATCTATATATATATATATATATATCTATATATATATATATATATATCTATATATATATATATATATATATATATATATATATATATATATATATATATATATATATATATATCTATATATCTATATATATATATATATATATATATCTATATATATATATATATATATATATATATATATATATATATATCTATATATATATATATATATATATATATATATATATATATATATATATATATATATATATATATATATATGATTGGCTTCTATCAGTTTCCGTCTATCATAGATAGATAGATAGACAGACACAGATAGATAGATATAGATAGATAGATAAATAGATAGACAGATAGATAGACAAATCGTTAGATAAATACATACACGCACACACACATATATTGGCAGATAGATAGACACAAAGGTGAAGTACGCAGTTATATCACTGCTAACTAGCTAACACTGTCTCCTTAATGTGACGCTAACCACTATAGACCGTTGTGCCTTGTCCAAAGACACACAACGAGCCTGCCAGACCTCGAATCGAACCCGCGTAAGCGTGAGTTATAGCTTTGTGTGTCTGTTGTTTATTTGTATATGAGTATATGCATGTGTAGATGTGTGTGTGTGTGTGTGTGTATATATATATATATATATATATATATATTCATTCTTTTATTCTTTTACTTGTTTCAGTCATGTGACTGCGGCCATGCTGGAGCACCGCCTTTAGTCGAGCAAATCGACCCCAGGACTTATTCTTTGTAAGCCTAGTACTTATTCTATCGGTCTCTTTTACCGAACCGCTAAGTTACGGGGACGTAAACACACCAGCATCGGTTGTCAAGCGATGTTGGGGGGACAAACACAGACACACAAACATATACACACACACACACACACACACATATATATATATATATATATATATATATACACACACACACATATATACGACGGGCTTCTTTCAGTTTCCGTCTACCAAATCCACTCACAAGGCTTTGGTTGGCCCGAGGCTATAGTAGAAGACACTTGCCCAAGGTGCCACGCAGTGGGACTGAACCCGGAACCATGTGGTCGGTAAGCAAGCTACTTACCACACAGCCACTCCTGCGCCTGTTAGATCTTTCTGTCGATGTTTATTTTACACTAACCCGTCACCGCTCCGTCGCACCCATCGGACTGTCAGCGCGTACCCACACACACACATATACACACAAACATTCGCTGTATATGTAACGGCCTCCCAAAGATCATGGGCCCTGTCCTTCGACCAACTAAAACAAAAACAATGGTAGTAGCAGGGCCATCTTATGAGCATTACAGGACCCCGGGTCAAATCAATGCACCGGGTTCTATAGTATTTTATAGCCAGCTACATAAATCAAAATTGGGATCCTGGCAACCGGCCAATGTGTCCATGCATTAAAACGGTACTTGGATGAGAGTGGGTGATAGTATTAGTATAGTGTTGTTATTGTTGTTGTTGTTGGTGGTGTAGTGTTATAATAATAGTGCAGTTGGGGGGGGGGTCCGTTTGAGGTGGTGGGGGGATATAGTTCAAATTCGGTGGTTCTCTGCCGAGGAATTTCGGGGATCCATATAAGATTTTTTTTTTTTTTAATTTACGAGTGGCTGTGTGGTAAGTAGCTTGCTTACCAACCACATGGTTTCGGGTTCAGTCCCACTGCGTGGCACCTTGGGCAAGTGCCTTCTACTATAGCCTCGAGCCGACCAAAGCCTTGTGAGTGGATTTGGTAGACGGAAACTGAAAGAAGCCCGTCGTATATATGTATATGTATAATATATATATTTATGTATGTGTGTTTGTGTGTCTGTGTTTGTCCCCCCACCATCGCTTGACAACCGATGCTGGTGTGTTTACGTCTCCGTAACTTAGCGGTTCGGCAAAGAGGACAATAGAATAAGCACTAGGCTTATATAGAATGATTCCTGGGGTCGGTTTGCTCGACTAAAAGGCGGTGCTCTAGCATGGTCGCAGTCAAATGACTGAAACAAGTAAAAGAGTAGAATAAATATTTGAAATATATTAAACTTCTTTTTTTTTAATACAGTAGGAATTTTTAAGCATTGAATGACAACGAGGGAGTCCAAAGATAAAATATGATCGAGACCCACCAGTTTAAACATGGTGGTGGTGGTGCTGGTGTAGCTATGGTAGTGACGGTGGGGTTCTAGTCATGGTAGTGGTGATGGGGAAGCGAGTGCGGCGATAGCGGTGGTGTTGGCGGCGACATGGTTGAGATGATGATGATGGTGGTGGTGTTGATGTAGTAATTGTAGTGGTGGTGGTGACGACGGTAGTGGTTGGTGATCCGGTGCAGGCGGCGGCGGGGTTGTTGTTAGCTCCGGTATTGATGACGTAAGTGAGGAATGAGGTCAGAGACGATCATTCATTGACAGCGTGCTTGACTTAGTTCGTAGCACGTGATCAGGAAATGGAGTGAACCAGCCTGGGGATTCACCTGTGTTGATAGGTGCGTGCGTGAGTCGGCATATAAATGTGTGTGTGTGTGTGTTTATGTAAAGACTTTTATATGTATGTGTGCTTCTTGTATGTTGTTGTGTGTGAGAAAGAGTGAGAGGCGGTATGGGTGTGCGTGTGTGACTTTCTGTTTTCTCAGTTTCTTTTCATTTTGAATTGGCACCACGCACCACGCCGACACCACCACCACTACTATGAATCACTACTTCAACCACTACTGCTATTACTACCACCAACACTACTATGGGCCGTCGGAGGAACCTATGTGGGCTCTTGATCTGTTAGAAATAGCAGCCAAATCACTCTTAAATCATCACACCCTACTGTTTTCTGTTGTTGTTTTTCTGTTTTGTTTTTTTAAGACACGTTGATCTTGGCTTTCCTGCATATAGGGTAAACAATAAAAGAATTACATTTAGAATCCCTTTGATCTTAGATCTTCCCGATCAGAGTCGACTTGGAGTTAAGAACAAGACTACCACCACCCATACCACTATAACCATTACAGTCACTTAGAACACTTACAGCTATCACCACCACCACCACTACCACTTTGTTTACTATATCTATTGAAGCTGTTGTTTTTTACGCACCAGTTGTTTTTTTTAAAACCTAACTGCTGATGTGTGTGTGTATATATGTGTGTGTGTGTGTGTGTGTGTGTAGATATGTACACATTTGCAGATGTATATGTATATCCGTATTATACATATGGTCACAAAAGACAGTCATTATTATCTTTGTTATATAAAACTGTTGTGTGTATATATATTT
The DNA here is from genome assembly GCF_046866305.1 of Octopus bimaculoides. NCBI lineage: Eukaryota > Metazoa > Mollusca > Cephalopoda > Octopoda > Octopodidae > Octopus > Octopus bimaculoides. The sequence continues at coordinate 90,410,600 of NC_142935.1, forward strand.
GCAGATATTCGTATTGTGCATATAGTTACAATAGATGTAATATCCGTATCATTGTGTTTGCTATATACTTCCATATATGTCTATTGTGCATATTAGTAACAAAGACATCCATCATGTTTTCATGATGTTTGTATATATTTACAGGCATGGGCGGACTGAGCCGTCGGTCAATCGGTCATCGCCCGAGAGCCCGGAGCTCTGAGGGGCCCGCACTCTCTATGTTAACTCTACTAAAACACACATTCAAAGGGGCCCGGTAAACAGTTATGCCCTAGGGCCCTTAATGCTCTCAATCCGCCCGTTTACTGGTGTAATTATATATTGTGTATGTATGTGTTGGCACTCCGTCTCTTACGACGTCGAGGGTTCCAGTTGATCGGATCAACGGAACAGCCTGCTCGTGAAATTAACGTGCAAGTGGCTGAGCACTCCACAGACACGTGTACCCTTAACGTAGTTCTCGGGGATATTCAGCGTGACACAGTGTGACTAGACTGACCCTTTGAATTACAGGCACAACAGAAACAGGAAGAAAGAGTGAGAGAAAGTTGTGGTGGAGGAGTACAGCAGGGTTCGCCACCATCCCCTGCCGGAATCTCGTGGAGCTTGAGGTGTTTTCGCTCAATAAACACTCACAACGCCCGGTCTGGGAATCGAAACCGCGATCCTATGACCGCGAGTCCGCTTCTCTAACCACAAGGAAAGAATAGTTCAGATTATGGCATTTATTTATTTAAAACATAAGGGTAGAATTGTTACAGCTGTATAGATTGACTTGACACCAGTTGTTTACCTGTTTATGCTTTGATTATATTATACATGTGCCTGCTCAACTGAAATACTGCCTGCAGTCAATCTTCGTTAGGCTGTTATGACAGCCTTTTTTTTTTAGTTGCAAGTCAGTCTGAGCACTAACTCTATGTGCATATTTCTTTACACCATCAAACGTAATATTACCTATAGATTGTATATACATAGTTATTTCTGTATATATGTTCGGTGCGATGTCTGTTGTTCCCTGGGTAAGCCAATTTGTGGTTTGAACTGGTAGAGTATCAGACGAAATGACTTCTGACATTTAAGTGAATCCATTTATGTTCTGGGTGGAGGTGCGTAGTTAGACTCATGATAGCAAGATTGTGGTTTCGATTCCTGGACCAGGTGACGCGTTGTGTTCCTGAGCAAAATACTTCATTTCACATTGCTCCAGTCCACTCAGCTAGCAAAAATGAGTAACGCTGCAATGGACTGGCGTCCCATCCAGGTGAGTAATTTACACATCATGGAAACCGAGAAACTTCCCTTATGAGTTGGTATGACTCGAGAAGGTAACTTCACCTTTATTTATGTTTTGGGTTCAAATCCTGCCGAGGTTAATTTTTGCTTTCGATGTAGTCACTTGATTTGATCACTGTTACAACTACTATATCTCCCTCAACATATTCCACATTAAAATTACTGTTGTGTTACCAGCGTTTCATTTCATTGCTATAATGTACAGGAGAATAAGGGCTTTGGGCTGGCAGAATAGTTAGAACATCAGACAAAATGCAGAAGCTTTTCTTTCAGCTTCACATGCCAACTTCAAAAATCGACCCCAGGACTTATTCTTTGTGAGCCTAGTACTTATTCTATCGGATCTCTTTTGCCGAACCGCTAAGTTACGGGGATGCAAACACACCTGCATCGGTTGTCAAGCGATGTTGGGGGGGGGGGGGGACAAACACAGACACACACATACATATACATATATATGACGGGCTTCTTTCAGTTTCCGTCTACCAAATCCACTCACAAGGCTTTGGTCGGCCCGAGGCTATAGTAGAAGACACTTACCCAAGGTGCCACGGAGTGGGACTGAACCCGGAACGATGTCGTTCATAAGCAAGCTACTTACCTTACAGCCACTCCTATGCCTATATAAAATCATCATCATCATTTAACGTCTGTTTTCCTGGATAGTTTGATTGGAGTTGGTAAGGCGAGGGTCTGCACCAGGCACCGTTGTCTGTTCTGGCATGATTTCTATGGCTGGATGCCCTTCCTAACACCAACCACTCCACTGAGAGTATTGGGTGCTTTTTATGTGGCATCAGCATCAGTGCTTTTAATGTGGCATATATATATATATATATATATGCTCCTGTGCAGGTGGCACGTAAAAGACACCATTTGAGTGTGGCCGTTGCCAGTACCGCTTGACTGGCCTTCGTGCCGGTGGGAGGTAAAAGCACCCACTACACTCTTGGAGTGGTTGGCATTAGGAAGGACATCCAGCTGTAGAAACTCTGCCAAATCAGATTGGATACTGGTGTAGCCATCTGGTTTCACCAGTCCCCAGTCAAATCGTCCAACCCATGCTAGCATGGAAAGCGGACATTAAACGATGATGATGATATATATATATATATATATGCATGTGTGTCTGTATGTATGGATGGAGTTGGTTATAACGTCTTCTTTATTTCAAGCAGCAATTGAGATGCATCTCACAATGCTGCAGCAAGAATCTCTGTCCATCAGCATTGGAAGATTTTTAATTTACATATTGTGTGTCTCTGCTATGTGCCATATTTTCTGGCACACAAGTGAATGTAGTATGTGGCATAAACATTCAAACATCTTCACTATTTTTCCAAACCCTGCTGCATTTCACATTGAATTTTTTTGGCCCTCCAAAATTTTTATTTTTGTACAAGTCAATCTATCTTTTACGGTTGTAAATTTTGGTCTGAAAAATTTGACTTGTAAGCCAGAAAATGCAGTAGCTGAGTGATCTTCATCCTCTCTTTAGGTTATGGGAACCACCAAAATATAACAACTGCTATGGTCTGTTGTTTAAGCATAATAGCAGTGGACAGCAAAGCTTACACTGCATTTAGCAACAATATTTTGTTTGTCACTGTTATTTATGACATCGTTCGTGTGTTTGTACTGGTTTTAGCTTTAGGGTTTTAGGGTTAGGGTTCGGGTTTTAGAGTTAGGGTTAGTTTTAGGATTACGGTTAGGGTTATGATTATTTTTGCCATAACCTTAACTCTAACCCTATAACTCATAACCATAACCCCAACCCTTTCCCCAACCCTAACCCTAAAACCCGAACCCTAACCCTAAAACCCTAAACCCTTACTAGGGAATAATGATATAACTAAACAGGTAATAACACACATGACACCGAACAGCAGTAACTGTATTCAGCTGAATAGACGTCAGTGATTGGTTGAAATTACAGAAATACGACAACTTTAACATGAAATAATTTGCGATGTATAATTTTTTGTTAAGAAGGTTAAGAGAAGAAGTTGTTTTATATGACACATTCTACCAGTGTCCCAAGATTGAAAGCGTTTCGTTAAGAAAACAAGTGTTGCCCGTCAAATCAGAAAGATCCCAAGGCTGGCCCTTTGAAATACAGGTACAACAGAAACAGGAAGAAAGTTGTGGTGAAAGAGTACAGCAGTGTTCGCCACCATCCTCTGCCGGAGCTTCGTGGAGCTTTTAGGTGTTTTTGCTCAATAAACACTCACAGTGCCCGGTCTGGGAATTGAAACCACGATCCGATGACCACGAGTCCGCTGCCTTAACCACTGGGCCATTGTGCCTCCACAGCAACAATATTACAGAGGAGTGAAATGCATATTGCTCACATTCATTGCAACACACTGTTAAAATGATAGATATATTATTTAGTACATTGTTTTTTTTTCAAATATAGGCACAAGGACTGAAATTTGGGGAGAAGAGGGTTAGATGATTGAAATGTTCCCGGTATTTGGCTGGTGCTTATTTTATCAACCCAAGAAGAATGATGAAAGGTGAAGCTGACCTTGTTGCAGTCCTCTTGCTTAACAGTTCCTGTAGTACCATCCAGTCCATATCAGCACAGAAAAATGGACATTAAATGATGATGATCATGTGTGTATATATATATATATATATATATATATATATATATATATATATATATATATATATATATATATTATCATAGCCACCTTCTGGCAACTTTTTTGTCTTATAAAGGATAAATACACAATCTTTCTCTACTGTCCTCACAGCTTTACTGTGCTCAAAATTTACATTTTTGTTTGCAATATATATATATATATATTGATGTGTAATTTGTAAGATCCAAGGATCTAGGTGTAGGAAGTTAGTAAGTTTTGAGCAGTCTGTGGTAGGTATAAAAAAAATAAACTGTCAGGAACAATAGTAATTTATTGACGTTGAATGTTGTTGACTTTTCTCCATATCAAAGTTCGATGAAATGAAAAATGTTTTTTTATAGTTCAGTTAGCAATGAGGGTTGTTATGAATGCAAATAAAAATCCAAGTCGAGGGAATGGGAGCTGGTAAAACTAGTGTTTGTGTGTGAGTGTATATATTTTATGTATGTATATCTTATTGTTCTCTCTTTTTGCAGGAATGCAATGATACTGAGCGTGATGCCGCTGAAATGTTACTCTCCCTCACTTCGAGAGACAACCGGCTTATGTACCACCACAACCCACCCTGTACACCCCCTGATGTCAGTAGCTCAGTCATTAATCCAATCAATGGCACTAATGATATTGTTTATGCGCGTAACTCATCCAGACTGGAGCAGGTAAGAAGACATTTTTATTAGTGACTGTATGTTTCTTTGTTTTGTCTACTCATAGACTTCAGTCTTTATTCATTATTATTATTATTATTATTATTATTATTATTGTTGTTATTAAAAAGGATTGACGTAACTCTTTCTCAAGTTCAAACCAAAAGAACAGCCGCAAGAGAGGTAAGCCCTGTTCATTGTGCAACAACATGAGTGAAGTGAATACCATCAAAAATCATAATAGAAATGTTATGATTTATACAGAAGGGGGAACCTGCAAAGATTCCCATTTAGTGTACGGTGCAGAATGCACAAAACATAACTTGATTTATGTTGGTTGTACAACGGAACAATTAAACAAAAGGTTTAATGGGCACAGATTCGACGTCAGGCACAAGAACAGTAGTTCAACAGAACTTGCTGAACGTTTCGTTTCAAGCGGCTGCAATTTTGAAGAAGATTTGAAAGTGCACATTCTCAAAAAATATCCTGAATGTACCCCACTTTCACTTCTCAGAATGTATGAGGAGAAATATGTTTGCGGGTTATTGACATCACGCCCTGGAGGAATGAATAAGATGACAGGAGAATATCATCAAATTTATACAAAACTGTTTGATTGAATATTCTTCTTTCTCTCTTTTTCTTTTCTTTTTCTGTTGTCTTCTTTTTTCTTTCTTTCTTTCTTTCTGCTTATTAAAAAACTGACAAAAGCTGATGATGTCATTCTATCAACGTATGGACGCTGATTACTCACGTTCATAGTTTACGTTTGGTTTCTGAAATTTTGAATTTTCAATCAATTTTTGGTTTGAACTTGAGAAAGACAGACGTTCTGTCGAAATATTGTTCAAAGAATAAAACATCTAAAATTGCACTCTTCGTCTTGACTATTATTATTATTATTATTATTATTATTATTAAGGTGGCGAGTTTGGCAGAATTGTGAACATGTCAGGCAAAATGCTTTGCGGCATTTCGTCTGCCCTTATGTTCTGAGCTCCACCGAGGTCAATTTTGCCTTTCATCCTTTCGTGGTTGATAAGCTAAGTACCAGTGAGACACTGGGATCCATGTAATGGACTAGTCCCCTCCCCAAAATTTTAGGCCTTGTACCTATAGCAGAAAGGATTACTGTTACTGCCAAAGGCAATGAAAATTACTTAGTAAATTCGTTATGGTCTTAAGTTCTTATTTGCATGTGAGTGTATTAATATAGTGTTATACATTTCGGCCCTAAGGCTGTGGCCATACTGGAACACTGCCAGTGTGATCACTTTTTCAATGGCCAGTATTAGATGATCGGCTTTTGGTGAAGAAGGGAGTTCGACACTGCTGCCCAGTTTCCTGCTATGATATAGGGTCATCTGGGACCTTGGACAGTAGGAGGTCAAGTTGTTTCTACTCCATGAAGATCTGTCAGATGTTTTGGCAAGGCATTAAATAGCTATGGGCCCTTGAATCCTAAGCTATTGCAATACATGATCCTCACTCTAATAGACAGGATAGCTAGGATGTGAATGAGTTTGTGTATGTATATAAATTTATATGGGTAATGTGTGTGTGGTGGGGTGTAATAGAAACGTTGATTGAGTATATTCCATACAGTGTTCTCCAATAATGACGCTTCACTATATTTATTTTACCATTACAGCTTCTCAACGGTGAAAAGAACCCATCCAACAGAATCTCTGTTATAAAGAACTACACCATCTCATCTCTGTGTGACGTTCAAAAGTTACCGTCATCTGAAGACAGAACAAAATCTGCTGCTATACCAAAATCTGTGATCACCAGCACAGGCAATGTGAACTATAGAGCTGTCAGTAACTCACTGAACACCTCCTTATCTCCTTCATCTACCCTTCCAGAGGATAAGGGTCGTGCTTTTGCCACACTTCAGTCAAACCCTGTAACTCCTCTCAAAAACAATATTCCTGTATATGCTCCAGAAAGTGCACCACCCACTGCAATTCCTGGGCCAGCCCAAGCTGTTGTAGTAGTACCTGATACAATGTGTAATATACCTTCGGCTGCCACCATTAGTGCTGCTAATACTACAACTGCAGCCCCTCCTATTCCTGCAAATCAAGCAATCTTACTGTACCCTGGAAATTACCCACCCCAGCTGGCTATAAACATAGTGTTTCTTCAAGTGAACAAGAATTCCAAGGATTTTCCTGAGAGAACCCTTGCTGACAAACTGTGCCCAATTGCTCCAGCCCCTGCTCCAGGAGTCCCCAATAAGAACTTTTCCAACCATTTTTCAGATTGTAAACAAAAAAAGCATGTTTGTCCATATGCCAACTGTGGCAAGTCGTACAAGAAGAGTTCACATCTAAAGACCCACATCAGGAACCACACAGGTAAGTGGCTTTTACTTGCCAAAAGTAATTTTCTTCAAATTTGATGGGGTCTTTGTCTTCTCATTACTACGCCTCCCTCAGCTTTGGTGTACTTTGTCTTGTTTCATGTTACTTGATGACCTCACCAATGCCGGTGCTACATAAAAAGCTCTCAATATACTCTGTAATGGGCATCTAGTCATAGATCCTGCCAAAGCAGATATAAGAGCTTGGTGTAGTCCTCTGTTTAACTGGCTCCAGTCAAACCATCCAAACTTTGCCAGCATAGAAAACGGATGCGAAATGGTGATGATGATATTTCTGTTTTAAAACTATTCCTTCTATTGTTCTTAAGGCTAGTATTCAATTGTTACAAAAGTATAACAGTACCTAAAAAATAAAAAGGGGAAACACTAGTGTGATGCAGTAGAAGTTTAGCAAATTCTGAAACTTGTAGTACCTGCCTACTGAACCATAGAGCCAAAGAGATCTGTATCTTGAACTTCTGTAGTAGTTGAAGACAGAAAAGGCATTGTTTCCAGGGACAAAAAAATACTACCATACCCCTACACTACATACATACATAACACTTAACTGCTCAACGAAACTGTATGGTCAAGAGTACCAAAATATGAGTTACATATTAACACATTCATTGCCATATTCCTGGAGCCTAGCAGCAGGTATAAAAAAGGGGGAATTTGACAAGACAGTCAGTCGGACGCTGACACTCGTTGATGCTGCATCGAAGAGGCCAGGGAATAGAAGAAAGAAGACATGCACCCAACACCAGAGCTGAAGACACCTCCGAAAGTGGGGGGGGGGGCGCCACGTCAAAACGGTAGAGGAGTAGGGGCCGAAACCGGACGTGGTTCCTCCTGATGATGTCTTGAGCTAACTGGATCCTATAAAGGAGCTGTTGTGGTAGCAGACCACGAAACATGGTTGAAATTCCTACCTTTGTTACATTTAATTTTGAAAATAATGAAGAATTTACTAAAATAACTTTATTCTTACGAAGCTGGTGATTGAAACTTTATCTGAAATTTTGATGGAAGGTTTTAATTTAGATCACTTTAAACTCTTTGGCATTTACATTACTATGTCAAATGTATTGCTTATTTATTCACATTTTGAATTAATTGTAAATTATCTTGTAGCTTATAGATTTCAGTGATGTGATTGTTTAATTTTTTTTAGAATGACATTATAGGATAAGTGTGAGAGGCCAAATCTGGCCAGCTTGAACATATAGCAGTTAGAATATTTTGGTCAGATATTCTACTTTACCTTTCATCCTTTTGGGGGTTGAAAAAATAAGTTACCAGTCAAGCATTGGCGGTTGACGAAATCAACATATTCCCTCCTTGAAATTGCTGGCCTTGACCAAAATTTGAATTATTATTATTTAAATCAGTGAGCTGGTAGAATCATTAACACACCGGATAACATGATTTGTGACATTTTGTCCATCTTCACATTCTGAGTTCAAACACCGCTAAAGTCAACTTTACTCTTTTACTCTTTTACTTGTTTCAGTCATTTGACTGCGGCCATGCTGGGCCACCGCCTTTTAGTCGAGCAACTCGACCCCAGGACTTATTCTTTGTAAGCCTAGTACTTATTCTATCGGTCTCTTTTTGCCGAACCGCCAAGTTACAGGGACGTAAACACACCAGCATCGGTTGTCAAGCGAAGCTGGGGGGACTAACACAGACACACATACATATATATATATATATATATATATATATATATATATATATACATATATACGACGGGCTTCTTTCAGTTTCTGTCTACCAAATCCACTCACAAGGCTTTGGTCGGCCCAAGGCTATAGTAGAAGACACTTGCCCAAGGTGCCACGCAGTGGGACTGAACCCAGAACCATGTGGTTGGTAAGCAAGCTACAATCAATAAAATAAGTCAGTTACACTGGGGTTGATGTAACTGACTTAACCCCACCCACGAAATTGATAGCCTTGTGCCAAAATTTGAAACCATTATTATTAATAATTGTTATTTACATTTCACTTTTACTTCCTCTCTTCTCCAGGTGAAAAACCATTCAAGTGTGACTGGGTGAACTGCAAACAGCAGTTTGCACGGTCTGATGAACTCACACGGCACAAAAGAGCACATACAGGTGAAAAGAATTTCAAGTGTCACATATGTGGACGTTGCTTTGTGCGATCTGATCACCGTACCAAACATGTGAAGACACATAACAAACAGAAATCTCAGTCAAGCAACATCAGCAGCAACAGTTTCAATACCCCTCACATCTCATAAAATAATATACATACATACACACACACACACATATATATATATATATATATATAAACATAAACTGTCTGATTTCGTCTAAAATGATAAACCAGAAAGTAATTCAATGAAACTGATGAAATATAAATATACATGTATGCCCATATAGATATGTATATAAATGTGTACATCTATATACATGTCATCATCATCATCGTCATCATTGGCTTATATCTGTTTTATCATACAGGCATAGATTAGACGGGAAGGGTTTGTTCTGGTACAGTATCTCTCTACTTATTTGTAGTCTTTCATCATTTACCATACCCAATAACAGAGAAAACCCACCAGTCTATGTTGTTTTGTATGCTAAGTTAGTTGCCAGTGATGTCACAGCTGAATACCCCTCGTGTGTTACCAGATACTTCACAACATGGACTGATGAACTGACCGTGTTTAGAGAGGTTGTCTTCAAGGACTAACGTGTTTTCTCTATGAAGTTTCTGCTTTTATTCAGTTACTCTTCTCCTAGCCAGGTGACCATCGCTGCAACTTTTGAGATCCATGTCTCCTCCATGTCTTTTTTTTTTTTGTTCTGCCTGGATTTTTTAAAACTGCTGGCTGCTTTTTATATCACCAACCATTTTATAGCATTTTACCATAACATACACAGACACACACACATGTATGTACTGGATGCGCCAAAAAACCTCCCAGATTCACCATTCTTAAATCCTTTAGCATTCAGAATATTCTCTCAAATGTATTGCTTATTTATTCACATTGTTTTGAATTAATCATGCATTAAACTTGTAGCTAAGGCATTTTCATGATGTGACTGCATAGTTTTAGAAAGACATTATAGGATAGCTGTGAGAAATCAGATCTGGACAGTTTTCACATAAAACCGGTTGAATAATCAAGCCAGATATGGCTGGTGTGAATCCTAAAGGGTTAATATATATTTCAACAGTGCATACACAGTGTGCACTGGGTCAAACCATACTGGTAACTAGTGAAAAAAAATTAATTCCATGGCAACACCATTATTAAATACCTAATTTTACTAGAGTCACATCTGTAGCCATTGAAAAAAGGGAGGGGTTTTTTTTCCTGCTGCACCGTGTGTGCATGCATATGTATGAATGAATACTATATATATATATATATATATATTGATTCTACAATGCTAAGTCCCAAAATGAAGAGTGCTCTTACAAAGTGAGATATAATCACAATTTATTATTATAATTCAAAAATGTACCACAATTCTTGGACAGAAATGCAACAACTACTTATTCTCTCATCAGGCTACAAGTTCTGTCCGTGATATGTAACATATTTGTCCAACAACAATAATAATAATAATAATAATAATAATAATAATAATAATAATAAATGGTGTAAGGAAGTAGTTGGATACTGTACTTTTTTTTTTTCCATGTAAAGTACCAAAGTGCTCAATAGTCTCTTGTGGAGCATCTCCTAAAGAGAACATTTTATATATGTTTAATGCAGGTGTTTGTTGAATATTGCAAATTTCTGCGCTGGTTGAGGAAGCTACAGCAATGCAAAGAAGACAGAAGTGTAAGATCTTCAACATATTTGACCTTCATTGAAACTTGCTGTTTGATGTTAACCTTCATTTCAAAACTTGACCTTACTGTATCTGTAAAGTGAGGGCATATTGTCCCAAAGTGTAAATTTTTGTCAGTGCAGTTTGGTCTTGGTCTGGTCTGATTTTGGTTACCATACTGCTTTGCTTTTAAATTTTATTTATTTATATATTTATATTTTTGGTAGTGTGGGAGGCCCAAAATTGACCTAGCATGACATTTGACTAATGAAAGAGTAAACAAATGCAGACATTTGAAACTATGACTGATTGGCATTATAATAAAGTTTTTCCTTTTTTTTTTTTAATTAAGATTTTTATTCTGAGGGAGGATGGTCAATAGCCATGTCTCCTTTGTTGCAAGCTTACCTTCCCATAGAGGTGAGATCAGTGTGGTTGTTGTCCATCTTGAGTCTGTATGATCAGTGTATTTAGTGAATATAAAAAAATGAGAGAGAGATGTGGGCAACAAAGGATGGGGTCCTCAGAAGTTCCTTATTTGGGAAGAGAAGAATTAGGGGAAATGTTTCATAAAAGATAGTATAGGGTTCTGAGACACAGTACAAATCAGAATATGTTAAGCTCTAGTGCTACTTAGTTTACAACTAGTTCAAAGAAGCAGAAACTGTTGTAGTAATGTAGTAACAGCAGAAGAAAGACTGGGAGGAAATACAGCAAATCTGCTAGGCTAGTGGTATTGGTGATTTGGTAAATGCTCATTAACCAATCAATTGAAGAAATTAATTTTAATCAGAGTTAATGAGATACAGGTTTAGATTATCTACGTACATAGCAACCTCTCCATCCTAGACATCTGGGCAATTGATTCTGCATTTTATCCTTTCAGCTTTCATACCATATGAGAGCAAGATGTGTTAATAGAATATTAGGTACCAGTTATATATTTGGGCACATTGCTACATGGTTTGTTCAAATTAAGCAATTGTCTGATTAACAATGTGTGTGTGTATGTCCTACTGCATCCAACATTTTAAAATACACAGGCATGGTTACCATTTTGAATACTACTGGACCCTGCAGTGATTCTCATAAGAGTTTTACGCTCTTTGTCTGCCAGTAGATCACATTTTGTTTTCTTTCACCAGAAATGGAAACAATATATATAAATGCATATAAATCTGCAAACATTTGGATGAATTTAGGTGTGTATTACATGGGAACATACTGTGGCACTCAATTTAATGTAGTGGTTATGATGGAGCTTGTTGCACATAAGACCATACAGCTCAGCACTGCATACCAATCAGGTCTCTGTTATACACACAAGGGTCTTTGCCTTACTATGGTATTTACGCATACACACACACACACACACACACACACACACACACACACACACACAGTGTTTCTGCCACCTACATCAATGAACTTTAAAATAGATCTGTCAACTATAACAAGTATTTCAGACCATTGATCAAACTGCTTGCTCATTGAATTGTAAGTGGTTGAGTATAGCACAGACATGTGTATCCTTAACATAATTGTCAGGCAGGGTTAGTGCGACACTGTGTTTGACAAAGGTTGTACCTTCAGAATTACTGCTATAGTCTTTTGGATTGAAACCAATACCAGAATAAAATATCTTGTTTCTTTCCATAAATTTCCCTACCTCCGTTTCGTCCTGGCCTGCATCATCGTTTTATCATCCACACTTTTTCATGCTCGCATGGGTCCGATCAAGACTCTCTTAAGGCAGGGGCACATTGGGCAGTTGCCCAATGGCCTCACAAGTCTAAGGACCAAATTCTTGGTCTATGCATGGCGTGATGTACTTCAATAAATGAATACTATAGGGTCCAGGACCTGTAATACTGCTAAGAAGGCCTCGTGTCAGATGGAGTGTGTTTAGACAGATATTTTAAAACTGAATGTTCTTCCTGTTACCAATCTTCACCTACTTTTTTCATGGAAGACTGGAAATAAACAGCACCATTTGTATGACAGTGATGCTCATTTACAACTGTCATATGATGTCAAAACACGAGTGTGCACCTACACACATATGCATATATACATATATATATATATATATATATGATGGTCTTCTTTCTTTTTCTGTGTTCCAAATGCACTCAAGACTTTGGTCAACCCAGGGCTATAGTCAAAGAGATTTGCCCAAGTACCACACAATGGGACACACACACACACACACACACACACACATACATACACATGTATATATAAGTGGTCAGGGTATTGAACTCATAATCATGATATCATAGGTTCAGTTCCTGGGCAGCATGTGTGCATTTCATTTCATTTCATGTTGTTCTAGTTCCACAGACAAAAATAAGTACCAACTTAGTACTAGTACACGTCTCTCTCCTTAGTTTTCACATTCTGGATATTCTGCTGGATCAAGAACAGGGGAAGCTGAATGACTGTTTGTGTCTGTTTGCATAAACTTAGGAGCGACCCATAATTCACAAAAATACAGTACATATTATCAATTGTTTCTCACAAGTGATGGCTGCTGTAGTTTATCTGTTGAGAAGAAACCTGTCTGATTAAAAGACAGTTTGACATATCAGTCCGACCAATTTAATTTTGTTTTATAGCTACAGTTACCATGACCATCTCTACAGAACAAATAATATTGAGTGAGATGAATGCATTGTCATTTCATTACTTTGAAAACTCATAAAATTTTGTGTAAATTATGTAAAAATTTTGTAAAGTATATACAAATTATGAATGTATGTGTATTATATATATATATGTAAGTATGTGTTGGTGTAATTGTATCATGTATGTATATATCTAAATGTTCTTTTAAAGCAACTTTTAAAATAACACACATTTACAGATGGTGTAGTGGAAGGACTCTGCTCAGAGTACAGTCAAACTTTTTGTAAAATTCTTGTTGACTAGGACTTAAAGATTCACCTGATGGTTTATTCCACCAATGTGTGCATGTGTATATATATGTATGCATATATATATATATGTGTGTGTTTGTGTGTGCGCGTTTATATGTGTATGTGTGTGCATGTATAAAGAAAGAACACAAATGGGTTGAGGTACACTACAGCTGTTCCAAACATGTTTTTTTATGGATGAGTGAACTGATTATCTCTTTTGTGAATGTATCTATATATATGTATACGTATATATGTATACGTATATATATGTATACGTATATATATATGTATACGTATATATATATATGTATACGTATATATATGTATACGTATATATATATATATATATATGTATACGTATATATATATATGTATACGTATATATATATATGTATACGTATATATATATATGTATACGTATATATATATATGTATACGTATATATATATATGTATACGTATATATATATATATGTATACGTATATATATATATATATATGTATACGTATATATATATATGTATATGTATATATATATATATATATGTATACGTATATATATATATATATATGTGTGTGTGTGTGTATACGTATATATGTATGTATGTGTGTGTGTGTGTGTGTGTGTATATAAAGAAAGAACACAAATAAGTTGAGGTTCACTACAGCTGTTTCAGGAGTCTTTTTTTATTGAATAAACCTATTACATCATAAAAAAACTGTTTTCTTCAGGTGAATTAAAAATTTGGTTCAGAAAAAATATCAAGATATGGAATGTGTGTTGAGCCTCCCATTTTTGCAACGAGTAAGAGAGTATACGTGTATATGTGTAGGTTGTTTTACTATGAAGTGCCCGTTATGTATGGAGGGTTGATTCAGTCCGTTAATACACACACATCACCTTCAAACTATAGGCCTTGTAGCAATATATTAAATAATATTGTTATAATAATAATGATAATGCTTTTGTTATTTTTAAATATTATTTAAATGAAAAAAACTATTAAAACCATAATAACAATAATGATATATTGCATATGTTTCAAGTTGTTTATTATATATATATAAATATACACATTATATATTTGTTACTTTTTTGATACTGTTTGATATTAAATACCATTATTGTTGTTGGTTATATACGTTGTTTGTCTTATTTTTATCATTACTTTTTCAAATATATTGTTATAGCCATAATCATCACCATCATCATATTTATCATTACTACCATCATTGCACTGTGTAGTACAATCTTTGTCCTTGGGTAGCAACTGTTATTTCTCATTTGCTTACCCCTAGAAAGTGTGAAAAATGGCTAAATATTTCCTTCAAACTTTGCTTTTGTTACATTTATTCAAACCCCCAAAGAATCCCTCTCAACACATGACAATGATGCTCCCCAGCTACTCCTGCTCATGATCAGAGATGCACATGTTGTCAGCCACTAAGGTACATGCTCAGGTGGTTAAGGTCAAGCAAATGACCAGCAAATCTGTGGTATCAGGTGGAATATTTACTACAACGATATTTCTGCTTCAGCAAATCAGTGCTTAATCTCTCTGAAATGTAATGGAAAGTTGGTCAGTTTCAAAACATTGATATCCAGGTCACAAGAGCAGAGTTTGAAGGGAATAGTAGTCATTTCCTTTGATTTCTAGATTGAAGCCAATAGGAAATAAACACTTACTAACCAAAGACAAAACAATGAAAATTGTTGTTACACAGTGTTATCAGCCTAGTTCTCATTACCACCTTCGTTATTTTCATCACTATTACCATCATCATGTGGAGGCGCAATGGCCCAGTGGTTAGGGCAGCGGACTCGCGTTTCGATTCCCAGACCAGGCGTTGTGAGTGTTTATTGAGCGAAAACACCTAAAGCTCCACGAGGCTCCGGCAGGGGATGGTGGCGAACCCTGCTGTACTCTTCCACCACAACTCTCTCTCACTCTTGCTTCCTGTTTCCGTTGTGCCTGTAATTCAAAGGGCCAGCCTTGTCACACTCTGTGTCACGCTGAATATCCCCGAGAACTACGTTAAGGGTACACGTGTCTGTGGAGGTCTTAGCCACTTGCACGTTAATTTCACGAGCAGGCTGTTCCGTTAATTGGATCAACTGGAACCCTCGTCGTCGTAAGCGACGGAGTGCCAACAACAAATGTATGTATGTCTCTTATTTTTTAATCTTTATAAATCTTTCACTGAGGCGGGAGCCGGTTCCATCTTTGGGATGTACTTAACACAGACGAATTCACATTTGGAACTTGAGAAAAGTCTTGCACATTTTAACTGTTCCAGTCACAGATTGCACTTGTAATGTACGAATCTGCTGGTCGATTTCTCTTTCTGAAAAATCCTAGTTTATCCAGATTCTCCTTCAAGCATTTACTAACAAAATCTAGTGCTCCAATTATTTTTGGTACGAATATGAATTCATAGTCTGAATATAGAAGCTGGAGGTTTCGAAGCAGTTGTCCATAGATAAACTATGTATGTATGTGTGTGTACGCGTGTGTGTGTGTGTGTGTGTGCGTGCGTGTGTTTGTGTGTGTGTGTAAGAAATCGTTTCCTGGATTCATATTTAAGAATCGAAATTGCAACCTAGATTGTACCTTTTCTTTTGTTTCGGCGTCACTACTCGGAAATTTATGAAGTTCAATTGTCAAACTTATTTTGGTTTCTTTGTTTGAATAAAAACTCCCGTCATTTTGGAATAGATAAAGTATATACATTCCTTTGTTCTCGAACATATATTGAGTTTTACCTTATAGGTATTGTGGTATGACGTCAGCGACTGGGGAGCTGATCTCTGACCGGAACCGTGAACTGACCGGAAGAGAAAGAAGGGCCGAGGGAGCCTCAATCGGGATTTCGTGCCCTTTTCGAACGGGGTTGTTGTGAGGAGAGGACGTGTCAATTGATTGTCTAGGTGTTGGGAGAAGCAGCTGCTATTTCTAGTGTTCTTCGGGTCGGGTGAGCCGTGAGGATCGGATACCGCAGGACAGACTCGTGCAAAGGAATGAAAACCGAGGTAAGCCGATTGCTTCTACTCGCACGCATACACCACAAGCTATTTCGGCCCCACGTGTAAGACTTCGCCGCGATGGCAGCCAAGATTAGAATCGCCAGCGACGTGATCAGGCCTTTTAATGGCGAGGGAGATGTAATGGCCTGGATGCGAAAGATCAGGCTTGTGGCGAAACTGCAAGGAATAAGAGATGTGGCGAGTCTTATGGCGCTATACTTGGAAGGAAGCGCCCTGACCCTGTATTTAGAGATGGACGAGAAAGAGAGGTTAAGTGCGGAGAAGATCGAGCAGAGATTGAGAGGCGTATACGGAGAGCGAATATGCTGCCTTTGTTAAACTGGGAACTGTTAGATGGGTGGAGGGGAACAGGTGGATGAATACACGGCGGAAGTGCATAGGCTGGGCGCGCTGGCTGGGTTTACGGGAGAAGGCCTGGACAGAGCGGTGCGGCTGGCGTTTGTGAGTGGGTTCCCTGACGACATAGGGATTCGATTGCAGCAGTTGCCTGGCGGGAGAAAGATGGCGCTCAGCGAGCTTGTAGCACAAGCTCGCGTGTTGACGCAACACGTCGGACGGAAGACGATAGCGATGGCGGCGACGGAGGCGCGTTCCGACAGACGACGGCCGGAGAAAGGCGTGAGGAAGCCTACCGAGCAACGACAGCGGCCGTTCTCGGGCCGGTGTTTTAAATGTCAGGGGTCGCACATGACGAGGGAATGTGCCGAATCGGGACCCGTCTGCTATCGATGCAGGAAGACGGGGCACATCGCCCGTGATTGCGACCAGGGAAACGACCGTGGGGAAGTTGCTGCCGCTCAAACTTTCTCTGCGACCGAATAGAGGCGCTTGTGGAGACGCTGCCCGTAGTCGAGGTCGAGGCCGAGGGGAAGAAGTTCAAGGCCCTCGTGGACACGGGTTGCACGACTACCCTCGTGAAACCAAGGGTAGCGAAGAAATGGGATGGGGCGAGTAGCGTCCGGGCGGTTGACGGTAGAGAGATCCGTTGCAAGGGCAGCTGCAGTCTGGAGATAGTGTTACCAGGCGCGGCGCTGAGGCTACGGGTGATCGTAATCGAGTATGTGATAGACTGGGTTGATGTCGTGATGGGGATGGACGCCATCAACCGTCTTGGTGGTGTTAGGATTGCAGGAGATGAGGTCACGTTCGGAAGTGTGAGGGCATCGTGTGCCGTGAGTCGGGACACTGGGGAGAGCAGAGCCCCGTCGGGGACAGCGCCGCTTACACCATCGAGGACAAAGATTTTCAGGCGACGTTCGATGGTCGGAGGTGGACGATAGAGTGGCAATAGAAAGACGATTCCCCACTACTAAAGAACAGGGTGAGCTGCTACCAGCATACTTTGAAAGGTCACGCCGGGGTCGGGTTCGACGAGGAGGTAGAGAGATGGATCAAGGAAGGAGTCCTTGTCCCGTGGAAAGAGGAGGTGGTGAGCGGAGTGCTACTTCTGATGGTGGTGGTGTAGCCGACGAAACGAAAAATCAGACCGGTGCTGGACATTGCGTGTCTCCTCAGTCAAAGACATCTTCAGTTCAATGATCTAATTACAGCACTGGCTCTTACGTGCACCACATGAAATATGTCTGCATGCATACGTGTGTGTGTGTGTGTAACTAAATTAAATTACTAAGGCACCAGTTACTGAGTGAGTGGATTAAATTGTTCATAAATTCACATGCGGATGTTCACCCTGACCGTGTAAACAAGACCTTGATTTAAACAGCAGAACACGCCTCTAGCCTCTGTTGCAAGCTGAACTCAAGTTCAACTCAGTTAATTTCGGATGGTTGTAACCGTTTCAATGCGTTCAACACACGTTGGTCTGAGAGAGAGAGAGAGAGAGAGAGAGAGAGAGAAAGAGAGAGAGAGAGACAGACAGACAGACAGATAGGCAACAAAGAACTGGCAGATAAACAAACACACTCTCTCTCACGCACACACAGACACACACACATTCACACATACACACACACACACACAAACGCACACACACGCGCACATGCACACACAAAGAGCTAGAGAGACAGACGAGAGAGAAAGTGAGAGGAGGCGAGAAGAAAAAAGCAGCTTATTTACAAAAAGAATATACAGAAGCAACAGGAGATGATATATCTCATTTGCATATCAGTTCATTCACGGAAAGTTTGTATTCATTATTCAAGTAATGTCCTTTCGCCGACAACTTTGTGTAGTAAGATCGTATGTACATTACTTTAAATATATTTGTTTATTTAGCAAGAATCTATTTATTTAGCAAGGCCGAATGGTTGTTTATTAAACATACTTATGAATTTAACCTGTATATTTCTTTTATATCGCATATCAGAAGTTGACTCGTTTATTTTGTTTATCTTCTCACTGTGTAGAGTCAATGTTTTAACTCCTAAATGATTTTAATTTATATCAACATTTGTTTGAGCACGTCGGTAAGAAATATCTCACTAAGACTAATAATGATCGTATACCGTGGGGAGTAATGCATAAGTCTTATAGGTTATACGTGTGTGTGTGTGTGTGTGTGCGCGCGCGCGCTGATATACAGGCATGTGTATACATACATGTATGTATGTATGTATCCTTCCATTCACAAGTTCTCCATAGAACATCTGCTTAGGAATCCTGCTATCCTTCATTCTAATAAGGTGTCCAGTCCAACGTAACCGGTGCTTGTGCACCATCGCCTCAATACTCAAGATATCAGCTGTCCTCAGGATCCGTGTGTCTGGAATTTTTGAGGTCCAGCCAACATTGAGAATGTGTCTGAGACATCTCTGATGAAAGCGTTCAAGGACCCTTACCTGACGTTTGTACAGAGTCCATGTCTCACATGAGTAGAGGAGCGATGTCAGTACACATGCACGGTACACAGCAACTTTTGTTTGCCTTGCTATGCCATGCTGGGACCAGACACGAGACTGAAGAGACCGGAAGGAATTAGTTGCTCTCTGCAACCTGAAACATATTTCCTCCATGAAGAACTTGTGAATGGAAGGAGACTCCGGCAGAAACCAAGGCTGCGTTTAAGGACTGTGTAAGTCCTCATTAAACGTCTGTGATATGCAGGACACAGGACACTGACTGGGAGAACAATGCCTGTCATCGCCACGGATGGAGGAAGCAGGTTAAGGAGGGAATCGACACTTTTCAGAGAGCACGTATCCAGCATGAAGAACTTAAGCGAGCTGCGCGAAAGCGCACGGCTCGTATAGTGAATGGGGAAAGCTTGGTCTGCAATGTTTGCAGTCGTGTATGCTTGTCAAGAGCAGGGCTCATTAGCCACCAATGGAGCCACAAATGCAAAATATAAGTTAGTCCTAGAGCGCAGAATGTTCCTGAAGGTCGGCAATGGTCTTCTTCGGTCACGAGTGGACGGCCATCACATGTATGTATGTATGCATACATACGTATACGTGTGTGTATATATATATATATATATATATATATATATATATATATATATATATATATATATGGGTTCAAAAAACACAAAAAAACAATAACAAAAAGACAACAAAGTGAGGACGTGATACGGATAGTGTTATTGGACGCTCGGGAAAGGAAGGAGAGAACATACATACACACGGGATCTTGTTCAAAACGGGGCACCAGTATTTTCTTAACGAAACACTTTGAAACTTGGGACACTGGTAGAATGTGTCATATAAAACATCTTTTTCTCTTAGTCTTCTTAACAAAAAAACGTACATCGCAAGTTATTTCATGTTAAAGTTGTCGTATTTCTGTAATTTCAACCAATGACTGACGTCCATTCAGCCGTAAAAATTAAGTGCTGACTACGTAAACAAACGATTCTCGGCGGTGATAAAATTATTATTTCCTTGTCAATAAATGGCTGAAGCATATTGGCAGTAGCTAATAAACCTTTCTATTATAGGCACAAGGCATGGTTTTTGAGGGAAGGAGCAAGCCAATTAGGGTTAGGGTTAGGGAAAGGGAAAACGAACACACGTGTGTTGCCTCTGCAAAATGTCAGAAGTAATGGAGATTAAATACGCTTTACACCGCTTAAAGTGCCAAAGGAGTAAGTATAAACAGCTGAATACTTGTCAGTGATTGGTTGAAATTATCGAATGTATGTATACACATGCCTGTATATATATATATATATATATATATATATATATATATGTGTGTGTGTGTGTATGTGTGTACACATATGCAGAGCGCAGGAGTGGCTATGTGGTAAATAGCTTGCTTACCAACCACATGGTTTCGGGTTCAGTCCCACTGCGTGGCATCTTGTGCAAGTGTCTTCTACTATAGCCTCGGGCCGACCAATTTGGATTTGGCAGACGGAAACTGAAAGAAGCCCGTCGTATGTATATATGTATATGTTTGTGTGTCTGTGTTTGTGCTCCCCACCATCGCTTGAAACCAATGTTGGTGTGTTTACGTCCCCGTAACTTAGCGGTTCGGGAAAAAAAGACCAATAGAGTAAGTACTAGGCTTATAACGAATAAGTCCTGGGATCGATTTGTTCGACTAAAAGCGGTGCTCCAGTGTGGCATCAGTCAAAATGACCAACAAATAAATGAATAGACTATGTCTACATATAGATAGATACATGTTTGTGTATGTGCATATTTATATATGTGTGTATATGGGGTGGGGCAGAATGAGTAACTTCTGATTTCTTGCTATTTTCTCTCTATCTCTTTGAAATAATTACATTATTTTGTAATGTTGCATCATTATTAGGAGTAAAAATTGGTCGGCTGTGTGGTAAGTAGCTTGCTTACCAATCACACAGTTCCGGGTTCAGTCCCACTGCGTGGCATCTTGGGCAAGTGTCTTCTACTATAGCCTCGGGCCGACCAAAGCCTTGTGAGTGGATTTGGTAGACGGAAACTGAAAGAAGCTCGTTGTATACATGTATATGTATGTATGTATGTATACATATATGTATGTATATGTGTATGTGTTTGTGTGTCCGTGTTTGTCCCCCCCCCCAACATCGCTTGACAACCGATGCTGGTGTGTTTCCATCCCCGTAACTTAGCGGTTCGGCAAAAGAGACCGATAGAATAAGTACTAGGCTTCCAAAGAATAAGTCCTGGGGTCGATTTGCTCGACTAAAGGCGGTGTTCCAGCATGGACGCAGTCAAAAAGACTGAAACAAGTAAAAGAGTAAAAGAGCATAGTTGTTGTTAAAGTTGTGAGAGTGTGAAACAGCTGGGTGGCAGGTCCTCATTTTTCAAGGAAACTTTCCTTAACTTTGATCCGATATTAATTGAGGTTACTAATAAAATATCTGGATATTCTTTGGTGTTTAACAATAATCAATATTCTTTTCTCTGTTGGATTCCTAGTGAATTTTTTTACCCGCACAAATGTCTAATTTGATAATTTTCAAGTTTCAAAACATGATGTCTAAACTGAGGTAAAATGAGTAATATCTAATCTCTATCATTTCTTCTCTTTAACTGCATGGTGAGTAAATATATGACGAAGACACCCTGGCAGGTTGTGAAGAAGCTATAGAAACTATTTTATTTAGTCGGGTTTCGTTAATTTCATATCATGTGCCATTTTCCCCGATCCTCTTTCATTTGACCTATATACTCTTTTACTCTTTTCCTTGTTTCAGTCATTTGACTGTGGCCATGCTGGAGCACCGCCTTTAGTCGAGAAAATCGACCCCAGGACTTATTCTTTGTAAACCTAGTACTTATTCTATCGGTCTCTTTTGCCGAACCGCTAACTGACGGGGACACAAACACACCAGCATCGGTTGTCAAGCGATGTTGAGGGGGACAAACACAAACATACACACACATACATATATATATACATATATACGACGGGCTTCTTTCAGTTTCCGTCTACCAAATCCACTCACAAGGCTTTGGTCGGCCCGAGGCTATAGTAGAAGACACTTGCCCAAGATGCCACGCAATGGGACTGAAACCGGGACCATGTGGCTGGTAAGCAAGCTACTTACCACACAGCCACTAAAAAAAGCAAAAGATAAAATAGAAATGGTAGTGTTCAGTATGATGGCGATGGGAATTTCTGTCAAAAAGACACGATTAAACAAAGTTGTACATCATTTCACCCTTTCTCTCACATACCCACTCTTTCTCTCTCTTTTATTATTAGTCCCGTTACCACCATCAACACTACTACTTCTAATAATACATCATCAACTCTCCCTAAATTTCTTTGTTTCTCTTTTTCTCCCTC
The DNA here is from genome assembly GCF_046866305.1 of Octopus bimaculoides. Classification (NCBI taxonomy): domain Eukaryota; kingdom Metazoa; phylum Mollusca; class Cephalopoda; order Octopoda; family Octopodidae; genus Octopus; species Octopus bimaculoides. The sequence continues at coordinate 90,433,556 of NC_142935.1, forward strand.
CCTTTTTCTTTCTCTCTCTCTCTCTCTCTCTCTCTCTCTCTCTCTCTCTTTCTCTGTCTTCGCCACCGCCCTCGCCATCTCTGTGCCTACTATTACTCTCACCCCATGAGGAATAATAGGAGTGTCATTGAATAGTAAGAGAGGGGATCTAAGTGTGACACACTGACACACAGAAAGTAGTTTTCGCATTTATTATATTAGATATTCTCATTTTAAAAATCATCTCCGGCTAATTATTGAGAGGACGTTAGGGTTGCATTGGCGGAGGCTTGCACTCTCTGAGGCGGCGAACTGGCAGAATCGCTAGCACGCCGGGTGAAATGCTTAGCGGTATTTTCATCCGTCTTTATGTTCTGAGTTCAAATTCCGCTGAGGTCGACTTTGCCTTTCATCCTTTCGAGGGTCGATAAATTAAGTACTAGTGAAACACTGGGGTCCATGTAATCGACTAGCTCCGTCCCCCCCAAATTTTACGCATTGAGTCTTTAGCAGACAGTATTATTATTATTATTATTATTATTATTATTATTATTATTATTATTATTATTATTATTATTATTATTTATTTATTTATTTATTTATTTATTTATTTGCTTGAAGTCTGCTACCTATTCTATTTTTCTCTTATTGCCGAATCGCTAAGTTACGGAAACGTAAGAACAGACCAACACCGGTGGTCAAGCAGAAAGCCCCAAGGACGTGTGCAGACCTGACCAGTTGGAAGCGCACAGTAAGACACTACTTTCGTCTGTCACCTATTCTTCAAACCATACAGATGTACAACATGACCGAATTGTTATCTGACAGGTCATGGATGGAGAATCAGAAATACTATCAACAACGAAGACGCACAAGGAAATGGCAATCACCTGCGAAGATGCAGTAATCACCATGTAAGTTTTCTCCTGTTTTTAATTACTTGATATCTTCTTGTACAGAGGGAGCCGGTCTCTAACAAAAATACAAAGCGCAATCGTTGAAATGTAGATAGCAAAAGGAAATTCTTATCTTGAACTTGAGAAGAGTCTTGCATACCCTTATTGTTCTGCTTACAGATTGTATTTGTAATGTGCAAGTTACTTTGTTGATTTCTTCTTTTTTTTTTTTTTGAAACTCTTAGCTTATTCAATTTGTCACTTAGGCATGTACGTACAAAACCAAATGCACTAATTATTACTGGTATAAATATGAATTCATAATTTGGGTATTGAAGCTGGAGATCCTGATAGTTTTTTTTCTTTCTCTTTCATTTTCTTAGGCGTATGGTCCCTACTACTACTACTACTACTACTACTACTACTACTACTACTACGACCAAGGTCTCTACTACTACTACAGCCAACGATTCTAGTCAACGCACAATACAGCCATTATGTTCTCACACATAAAACGCTTCCACGTGGACTCTGTTGAAACTACTAAGAAATAATTATGAACTTTTAAAAATATATATTTTTGATAAGATGCCTACGTGGCATTAATTTTGGTGAGAAAAAATAAATCGGATAACTTTTGAACGTACTTCATACATACATAGCTGGAGGAGATGTCTTCCTAGGGCTATAAACATCAGTAGCACTGTCCTGGTTAAGATGCCACACTTAGTTGACAAATATATGTTACGGGTAGGACCACCTAGACGTAATTACAGCTTGAATTCTACAAATTATGGACTCGTAAAAAATTTGAATTGTTTCCAAAGGAATTTTTGTCCATTCTTCAGCTAAAACAGTCTCCAGTTCTTATAGTGATGACGGTGGACGATATCGATTCCTTACTTGTTTTTCTAAAATGCACCATAAATATTTAATAATATTGAGATCTGGGGACTGTAGTGACCAGATAACATATTCAACTTCACTAGAATGTTCTTCGTGCCATTCAGTAACAACTTTAGCTGTGTGAATTGGTGCATTATCATCCTGAAAGATTGCATTTTCCTCCGAAAACAGTCCCGCAACCATAGAATGAATTTGATCAGATAAAATGCTTAAATAGTCTTGACTATTAATTCTGCCATGAAGAGAAACCATTGGGCCGGCGGCTTTCCAACATATAGCACCCCAGATTATCATAGATCCTCCTCCATGTTTAACGGTTGGAAGAAGGCAGTCTGGGCCAAATACTTCTTTTGGTTGTCTCCACACGTATACTTGGCCGGTGGTTGGAAATAAGATAAAGGATGACTCATCTGAGTAAATAACATTCTTCCACTGCTCTAGGGACCAAATCTGTAGGTTTTTACTCCACTCTAAATGCATTGCAACGTTTGTTTTTGAAAGTAGTGGCTTTATGATTGCAGTCCTTCCGTGAAATCCGGCTTTGTGCAGCTCCCGGCAAACAATTTTTGTGGAAACTGGGTACTCGAGGTGGTCATTAAACTCTGCAGTAATTTTGGGAGCTGTACTTTTGTGATCCTTTCTAACAATTCGCGTAATAGTCTGACAATTCCTATCTGAAAGTTTTGATTTTCTTCCGGAGTTTTGTTTCGACGAGGAGGTTTTACTTTCGAGGCAGTACTTCTTGATATACCAAACATGTCGGCTGTTTTCGTTACGCTAGCGCCTGCCAAGTATCTTCTACTAAAACCGCAGCACTACCAAAGCCTTGGGAGCAGATATGGCAAACACAAACAGATAGAAGCCCGAGGTACACACACGCACACACACACACATGCACGCGTGCACGCCCCCCCCCACGTATGTAAAGAAAATTCACAGAAAATAATAAACTCGATTACTTTCACATAGAGGATAATTTAATCAAAACCATCTTTCCTCGTCTACTCGTCACCTCTCGGGTTACCCTAAGACTTATTATACCCAGTTTACAGTCGTGTGGGGTGGGTGCGCGTTTGTCGGTATCAATAAATATGAACGAGTTACTGTAATATATATATATATATATATATATATATATATATATATATATATATATATATATATATATATATATATATATATATATATTCTTAGAAATGGATGCGTGGCGTTCAATCAAATAATAATATAAATAATATATACATATGCACATATAAACACACATATGTACATACATGCATATGTGTATAGCTATGCATATATGGATACAGGACGTCACAAAACATAAACAACATGAAATACGAAAATAACGTTGGGTACGCAAAGAAAGTGAGAGACAAATGGAAAACAAGACAAGTAACATAAAAAACGACCCTTCATCAGTTGTCGGCTATCCTTTTACTCCTTATTTCGAGCATTCCTCTTCCTCCTTTGCTCTCTCTCTCTCGTTGCTCACACTTGACCATCGTCCATCTTTCCTTTCCTCACGTGATCATTTTTCTTTTCTTTCAGTCTGTCACGCAGTCCAGACGCATTCCTACCTGTCTCCTCTCCTATCTTTTCTCTTATCAAAGAATCTTCTTCCAGCGTTCGCTACCTTACCTCGTCTGAACCTAACAGCCCTCTCTGTTTGTATTCGTTTGGTTTGGTTTATTGTATGTCCTGTTTTCGTTACCAACTTTGACCCTTCCGCAAATCCCAAATTTTATTCTGGTTCGCGGGAGCAACTGCCTTCAAAGTCTTATCTTGTCGTCCATAGCTCGAAATAAGGAGTAAAAGGATAGCCGACAACTGATGAAGGGTCGTTTTTTATGTTACTTGTCTTGTTTTCCATTTGTCTCTCACTTTCTTTGCGTACCCAACGTTATTTTCGTATTTCATGTTGTTTATGTTTTGTGACGTCCTGTATCCATATATGCATAGCTATACACATATGCATGTATGTACATGTGTGTGTGTGTGTGTATGTGCATATATGTATGTATGTGCATATATATATATATATATATATATATATATATATATATATATATATATATGTATACGCATGCGTGACCCTCTACCTCCCATGATCCGTTATTGTTATTGTTGTAGTTGTAGTTCTCTATCTGTCTCTGTCAGTCTGTTTGTCTGTCTGTCAGTCTGTCTGTCAGTCTGTTCTGCTTGTTTTTTTGTCTGTCTCTTTCTTAGTTTCTGAATGTCTCTCACTCTCTCTCTCTCTCACTCTCTCTCTCTCTCTCTCTCTCTCTCACTCTCTCTCTCTCTCTCTCACTCTCTCTCTCTCTCTCCCTCTCTCTCCTTCTCTCTAATCTGTCCTCTCCTTCTTTCCCTCTCCCTCTCACCCTTCCCCGTCTCCCTTTCTCTACCTCTGTTTCAATTACCATTGACCTGACCTACAATCTGATACGTTAGTTTAGGTGTGTGAGACTATATTTAGAGATTAAAGATCTGTACTGAACTTGATTAATGCACACACACGCACACACACACACACACACACACACACACACACACACACACATACTACTGCCCACATTATCTCGCCTAATGACACGCTCACACTCACACAGATGCGCGTGCGCGCGTTCGTTTTAGTATTGATGTGATCACCACGGTGGCAGTTGCTGTGGACAACAAGAGTTAAATGAAAATATTTCTTTACCACTGACCTCACTACCACGACCACCACCACTACCACAACGACGACCACCACCACCAGCATTACCTCCACCACCATCAACACTATCACTACCTCCCCCACCACCACCATTGTTGAGTAACCAGTAGACAAGTGGAATCTCATTATGTTTCTTTCCAACCACTTGAAGTAGTTCTAGTTTTCACCAAATTATTTTCAAAAAGTGAAAGTAAATATAGTTTTGCATATTGACGACGAAAAGTGCATTTTACTGCTTAGAAATTAATAATAAAGTGTCCCGTGCATTTAAAGTTATGTGTATTTAGCCAATCGGAAATCTTCATTGCCTACATATCGGATATCGCGAATGTCTGTTATCATGTTAACATATAATGGCGTTGTAGCAAGAGAAAATGCTGTCAATCTGTGTCAGTGAGGAAAGGCACATCGTTGTATTGCTGGGTAAAACACTCGATTCTGTCGGAAACAGTAATTTATAATGACCTGTGATGCGTATACTCGCACATTCCAGAGACACTTCGCTACCAATTTCAGCATAAAATGGTGAACCGCAGCGTTGCGTTTCTCAATTCACAAAACTGGATGCACATCAGTGAAGAAAATTCGAAATACCTCAAGTGGCTGAAAGAAATTGAACAAGATCCAAAACTCAACATTTTCGAGTAAAAAAAAAATCGTTTTCTTCCATTAAATTCTCTTCAAAAACATTCAAAATTCTGTAATGTCTTCATTTTCTTTCGGTCGACGTGTAGGCAAATAACGGTGACAAATAGATGAACAACGATAAAATGCGATTGCTATAACAACAAAGATTTACGACTTCCGATATGTTAGCAATGGAAGTTTCCTACATAAAATCACTTGTAACTTCTTTATGCACACACATATGCACGTATGTATGTGTGTGTATGGAAAGCGAGATAGATAGATATACATACATACATACATACATACATACATATATATGTGTATATATATATATATATATATATATATATATATATATATATATATATATTCATATATACATATATATATATATACATACATATATATAGACATAAACACACAGACACACAAGATCACATCCTGGTGAGACGCAGAAGGAACATGATCAGGACTTGCCCTTTGTGCGAAGCCTACCTGTATTCCTGACTCTATGCTGAGTAGTTCAGCTAATCAAATAGTCTCCAGCAAAAAGCAAAAGCGTGTGACAACAGTTTAAAGCAAGTGTATAGACCATCCTACAGGTACCACCTAAGAACGGCAATGATAGTCAACAAAAAGCAATGGCAACAATTATCTTTAGTTATGCGCCTGGAAGATACACCCTCATCGAAGTAGAAAACGAGAAACTCGGCAGAGCCACCAAA
>NC_142935.1:90441907-90454407 GCF_046866305.1 Octopus bimaculoides
ATGTATGTATGTATGTATATGTGATTATTTTGTCTTGGACGGGAAGCTGTAATTAATCACCACTTCGATAGAAATGTAATTAAGAACTAAAAATCGTTTTAAAAATAGTTCGCCTCTTACACACACCTTCACACACATAAACATCGGTATACACATGCACATATGAGTTTGTGTAAAAAGATCCTGTTTTTGAAATTGGTTAATTTTCTTACAGTGTGTTAAAAATAATTTTCTTCTTTACTTTTAAAAAAAAAAGTGATTTGATAAGGATTAAATTCTCTTTGCTTCAAAGCGTATTAATTTGTTCCTGCATCTGTTAAATACTATTCAGTTCCTTTACTTTCCAGAGGTTATTTTATATTTTAAGTATATTTGTCAGTCTTCAGAAAACCGGAAGATGCAAAACTCTGAGTCACTCCAAGCTTGGCGGATATTTGACCGGTACTGTTTATGTATGTATGTATGTATGTATGTATGTATGTATGTATGTATGTATGTATCTCCTTTTCTGCAGAAGGTTGAGTATTAAGTTTCTTTTTTGCTGGCGATTTCGGGCATTTCCATTCCATACTTTGCCCTTTGGATTCTGGCTCACGATAATGGACCTAAGTCTCATCTCCTGAGACTATTCTCTCCCAAAAAGTTTTACCTTCATTATCGTAGCGGTCGGATAAGGGCTGACAAGTCTCCCAACGATTGCACTTATGGGCTTCGGCAAGCTCTCTTGGCACCCATCTCGCAGAGTTTAAGAAATTTGTATGATTCTGTATGCAGAACCATGATTAATTTTCAGAGAACGTGCCACCTCATCGATGGCTCATTGTTGGTTCGCCAGAACCATCTCTTGAACTTGCTGAATCTTCACGTCAGTGGTGGAAGTTGAGCGTCCTGCTCTTTCTTCGTGCTTCCGGTCATTTAAAAACTTCTCGATGCACTCACTCATACACACTTCTACGCGGAAGAGCGCCATCTTCGTATTGTATTGAAAGCCTAAATCTTAGCTCTTGATACACCTTCATACTAGAGAAATCAGATTGCTGATCTCTTTCTTTCGTTGGTGCACAATGCCAGCAGAACGTCTGTGTTTAATCTGTACAGAAGGTCAAACCTGGATTACGTAACCACAAGGATACGACCGTTTAGTACACGATCGCTGAAGGCAGTGTGGCCTATCTAAGGTAAGTTTGGAGAAAGTGCAGATTAATTTTGACTTCCCGTCATGTGTGTGTATGTGTATGTGTATGCATGTATATATGTATTTATGTATGAATGTAAGTGTGTATGTATGTATGAGTGTCTGTGTGTGTATGTATGTATGTTATTAAGGTCCATAACGAGTAAATTTGAAGTATACTCCTTTTGCCATCATGAGTAATATCAGGAAACGTGGCGTACATTCAGTAACTATAATTTAACTCTTATTAAATGTCATGATGTTTTATATAAAATGATGAAATGAATACTGATTTTCAAAAAGAAGAATATTTGTTACCTCAAAATAAAATTAAATAACACAAATTGCTTGTTTGTATCTTTGTGATCCTTTTACTTCGACTGTGAGTGTGCGAGAATTGGACAGCGTTTTTTTATTCATTGACTGCCACGAAGCCTAGTAAATGCATTGATACTACATCTCTTATGTTAACTCTCCCCCCCTCTCTCTCTCTCTCTCTCTCTCTCTCTCTCTCTCTCTCTCTCTCAATACCAGCAGATGACAGCGTTTCCCTAAAAGAAATGGAGAAACTTTCAAAATACAAAGACCTGGAAATAGAGGCAACTCGAATGTGGAATCTAAAAACAGAAACAATTCCTCTCATAGTAGGTACCTTAGGTATAATAAAAAATATTCAGACAAATACATAACAAAAACACCAGGACTTACAAATATATATAATTTACAGAAAATTGCACTACTAGGCACTGCACACATCCTACGTAAAGCACTTTCAATACAGTAACCATAAGAGCGTCACAGCAAACCACAGCACATACCCAAGGCACACAGAGCTGCGCTCGTTAGTGCAGTGAAAGCGCGTGATAAAAATGACTACTGAATAATGATAATAATAGTGGTTTCAAATTTTGGTACAAGGTCAGTAATTTCAGGGTGGATGCTAGTTGATTACATCGACCCCAATGTTTAACTGGTACTTATTTTATCGACCCAAAAAGGGATGAAAGGCAAAATCGCCCTCGGATCTTTTTTAAAACGGGGGCCACATTTTTCATTAACGAAACACTTTGAAACTTGGAACACTGGTAGAATGTGTCATATAAAACATCTTTTTCTCTTAGTCTTCTTAAAAAAAAAAGAAATCCATAAATTATTCCATGTTAAAGTTGTCGTATTTCTGTAATTTCAACCAATCACTGACGTCCATTCAGCCGATATACATTAAGTGCCGACTACATAAACAAACGATTCTGAAACAATTAACCCTAACCCTAACCCTAGGGTTAGGGTTAGGGTTAAGGTTAGGGTTAAAGCAAATTTAAAACGAAAAAAGCAAATAAAACGAAGGTATGGAGATTAAATACGCTTTACATCGCTTAGTGAGCCAAAGGAGTAAAGGTAAACAACTGAATACTTGTCAGTGATTGGTTGAAATTATCGAAATAAGACAATTTTTTACATGAAATAAATTTGAATACAAAAATATTTTTCTGTTCTATAACACAAAATAGATAAGTATACGAAGTTTGAAAGTCTTTCGGTACCAAAAACACTACGTAAAACATTAATGAAAAATGTGGACCCCCTTTTAAAAAAGATCCTCGCCCTCGGTGGAATTTGAATTCAGGACGTAATGACGGATGAAATGCCGCTAAGCATTTTTCCCCGGTATGCTAACGAATCTGCTAGCTCACCGCCTTACACAGTGCTTTATGCTTTTAAATACGCTGAGATGTATTTCGAAACAACGTAAATTGAAACACGTTTTGATTTATTCTCCGTTTAATCCAAAATATAATGAGCAAATATATTTTTCCGTATACCAACATTTGTCTCCCTTAGAACGATTTAAATTCTCTTCTGCGATAACCTGGGTTTACAGGTGACATATATATAGACCAGTGTTTCTGAACCATTAAAAAAAATTTCTGGATCATTTTGATTCCTATTTTACACAGTTGGACCTTCCTAGCCATTTGATGTTGAAAAATTCTTATATTTTTATAATTAAATGTTATTAGAAAATTGTATACAAATAATTATTGAAATAATTTGTGTATTGTACAAGTATAAACCATTTATTGCAGATAAATTTTAAGCAGCAAAATCATATATGCCCCCCCCCCCGGGCCATATATGGGCCTCAGGTGAAAACCACTGATATAGACACAAAGCCAGGACACACACACACACACACACACACACACGCACACACACACACATACACACACGCACACACACACACACACACACACACACACACACACACACACACACACACACACACACACATTCTGTGATATTCTTTTCTTGTGTTCAGACATTAAGCACAGTAGGATATATCTTTCATGTGTTTTAGCTTAGTATGTCGAAGCCAATAATTATTTTGCTCTGGTATTTCATTTTATTGATTTACACACTTGAGTAATATGTTATCAAGAGTAATGCCTCCTTATATGAATCAACCCTGCCTGGTATACCTATCGAGTTCAGTATATGTCGGTATAGGCACTTGTACACACACACACACACACACACACACACACACACACACACATACACACACAGTGTTAGTTTATTGGGTGTCTGAGTTTTTAGTGGTAAGAGAATACATTCTCAATGCCCTTGTGGTAAATATATATTTCCAATGAGAGTGCTTACAATGAGTTGTTAGTCACCAGTAAATTTTCCCGTTGGGTAATTCGTTGTACCCTAATCAGGACTGTAAAGGTTCCTTAGAGTGTATAATAATAATAATAATAATAATAATAATAAGGATAATAATAAGGATAATAAATGCCCTGACGCAGTACCAGGCAGTGATTCTCGTGGCTTCTGATCTTAACAGATTGGAAGTGTTATCATGTACATGTTTCGTTCTTGATATAAAAGATGGGCTACAGCAAATATTCTGCTCAATATTACAGATTTGCTTGTCAGTTGTTTAACCTTAACCAGTTGAGCATGTCCCTTGGTGGCTGACAATATGTGCATCTCTGATCACGAGCAGAAGTAGTTGGGGAGCATCATAGCCATGTGTTGAGAGGAATTCTTTGGGATTTGGATAATTCACTTCTGGAAACGTGTGTTTTGTTCATCATCCTTAAAACGAACCTTATTCAGGGACCTTTTGAGCGGGATGGGCTACTCGACGCGAAGGAAATTCTAATTGGGCCCCACCTGCAAAGTCATGCGCTGTTAATCTTGATATGACATCACCATGTCGTGCATATATGGTTGTGATGCATGTGCCTGGTGAACCCTTATCAGCCGGGTAGTCATGATGGTTATATTAGGCTTCGTATATTTGTACTCCAGTGTCACTCTGATGGCTTGTGCTGCTCTCTCACCCAATAATAATAATAATAATAAAACTCTATGGCAAAGACGATAATGAGCTTGAAGGACTACTACATACTGTGAAAGATTTCAGTGATGACATCCAGAGAGGGAAATTGAAGACCTCACGTTCAGTGGTGTTGTATGTTGACACAGACATAAAAGAACTCGAGCAGGATCAAACTTACAAATACCTCGAAATAAATGAGGGTTGTGGCATTCAGCATGCAAGTATGAAAGAAAATATCAGGAAGGGGTGTTACAGGAGAGTTCGAGCAGTCCTAAAATCCGAGTTAAATGCAAATAACAAAGGTATTAGCTATAAATTCCTTAGCAGTTCCGGTTGTTATTTACAGGAAAATCCTGCTGACTTGCAACAAGATGCACCACCCAAAGGCAAACACAGATCGTCTTTACCTACCCAAAGCTCAAGGAGGTCGTGGCTTGATCCAATTTGAAATCTCCTACAAAACCACAATAAGATTGGCAAAATATCTTGAAACATCTAACGACTGGATGCTAAAGCCCGTTGAAAACTATGAAAGACGTAAGAAGCTTCATTCTGTTATGAAGGGGAGCAAACATTTTCAAGTAAGTTTATACATAGTATCCAGGTGGAAGTGCAGCAACTGTAGTTAATAAGAAGCGGAAATCAATAGCAAAGCAAAATGCGTCTGAACAATTGACTGATAAATTGGGAACAAAAACCTCTGCATGGCAAATATGTGGCCTATAGCAAACATGCTGATGTAGACCAGAAGCATGCCCATCAGTGGCTACGGAGTTCAGGGCTAAAGGCAGAGAGTGAAATTTTTTATCTTGGCTGCCTAAGATCAGAGCTTAAATTACCCGGAACTATCAAGTCAATGTAATGAAAATGGTGTAGACCCAAAGTGCCGATACTGCAACGATGGGATAGAAACAGTGGACCACATAATCTCTGGGTGTAAGGTTTTAGCCTCTGTAGAGTACAAATCATAACATCACAGAGTTGGCCAATATCTACATTGGATAATGTGCCGGCATCATAAAATCAAAATTGCTGACAAATGGTACAAGCACCACCCTGGGGTTGTAACTGAGGGAGAAAATGTAAATATTACTTGGGACTTCCCTCGGACCATCAAAGCAAATAAATCAGATATTGTAGTGAAAGACCAAAACGATGAAGTTTGTTTATTGATTGACATGAGCATACACTGTGAACATAATATCTCGGCAAAAGAATTTGATAAGCTCAGAAAATATAAAGATTTGCTAATCGAAATCGAAAAGGTGTGGCATCTCAAGACAGTTACAATACCAGTGATTGTAGGAGCACTTGGAATGATCAAAAAAAGGAAATGAAAATTATTTAAGAATGATCCCTGGCTAACCATTCGTGCAGGAAGTGCAAAAGATTGTCTTAACTGGTACGTCAAAGGTATTGAGAAGAGCATTGTATCTGTGAATTTTCTTTCATTTTGCCTCTTTATTTTGTTTATTTACTTTTTTTTTTTATTATTTCCTTTTATTCTCTGTCTTCTTTTTCCCTATCACATGACTTTGTTAATGAACAATGTGGTATGTTTATTTTAATGGCCTACCAATGTATACAGTAGGTTTCTCTGCCCTAAGTGTCAGGAAGACACTTGGCAAGAAATGGAAACAGAACTGAAAGATGCTAATGAAAATAATAATAATAGTAATAATAATAATAATAACAACAACGACAACAACAACAACAACAATAATAATAATGAAAAGGATAAGGATGATAATAATAATAATAATAATAATAATAATGATAATGATAATAATAATAATAATGATAATAATAATAATAATAATAATAATAATAATAATAATAATAATAATAATAATAATAATATGCCCTGATGCAGTACCAGGCAGTGGTTTTCATGGCTTCTCATCTTAACTGATTGGAAGTGTTATCATCTACATTGTTTTGTCTTGGTATAAAAAGATGGGCTACAGCAAATATTCTGCTCAATACCACAGATTTGCTTGTCAGTTGTTTGACCTTAACCAGTTGACGATGTCCCTTGGTGGCTGACGATAAGTGCATCTCTGATCACGAGCAGTAGTGGGGGAACATCATAGCCATGTGTTGCAAGGAATTCCTAGAGGTTTGGATAATTCACCTTTGGAAATATGGGTGTTTCGTTCAAACATCCTTAAACAAACCTTATTCAGGGACCTTTTGAGCGGGATACGCTACTCGATGTGAAGAAAATTCTAACTGAGCCCCCACTTTACAGGTTCAGTCACACTTTGCTTCTGTTACTCCAATAATGGGTGCTAAGTGTACCTTGGGTACTGGATTTGCAAACTTCCTATCAATGAGCCATGTATGTATGTATGTATGTATGTATGTATGTCTGTATGTATGTCTATATGTATGTATGTATGTATGTATGCATGCATGTATGTATGTATGTATGTATGTATGTATGTATATAGGTATGTATGTATGTATGTATGTATGTATGTATGTCTTCTCTTTCGCTTTTTAATTTAGAATAATTTTTTTCTAGCTACCGACTTGGTAGCAAGGTTGTGAAGGAAAATATCTTGTTTCAACCACCATCCTTTAAATCTTATCTTAAGTGTATCTTGGATGTCCCCTTTCTCTTATATATTTCGGACCACATTTTTTTTTTTTTGTCTGCATGTGGAAATTTTAAAGTTTAGTGAAAATTTTAAAATTTGGTGTATGGATGTAATTTTCCACGGTGAATCTCGGGAGATATTTAACTTTTTCTAGAAAAAGAAAAAAAAAAAAAAAAAAAAAAAGAGAAAAGTTACAGAGGTTTAAAGTTTGATCATTTTTACCCAGTCAGAAAACAGGATTTGGAAGCCGTCATTTTGTACTTGACTGCACGCGTTGCCAACTGTTGACAAATGACCACCTCATTAAATGCTTATTAAATGCTTTAAGCAGTTGATAAGCGAAACATGACCACGTTGGTAAGCAGCTTGATATTAGCTTGACTTGTTACTATGCAAACAGGTACCTATACGTCTGTGGTTTTGGTTAAAATTACCCCAAATTTGCAAACGTTAAAAGCTATCGATTCTTTATTTATTGTTTTATGGCGAAGATAATTTCGTGTCAATGATTATCTTACAAAACTACATGGTTACACCAATTATGGGATCAGTTGGAACAAAAATTGAAGAAATTGAAAAATGGCAGTCAAGCAGAAAAGATTCAAAAACAAAGGCAAACAAAAACGCAGAAAAAAAAACAAACCAAAAAACCACACAACCTTGCGCGCATGCATTCATGCAAACTCGCTCATCGCAAGAATTTAAAGATTCTTTTTCTATAGAAAGAATCCTTTTATTATCAACAGAGATAATAATTACATATATAAGACGTATATGTTAAAGCTGTGAGGAAAGGCAAACAATTAGGCAATGCAGGACAATGACATTTCATTTCATTTAATTCAATCTAAAATTTAGTGACGTAACGAATGGTAAAATTTATACAAAATGGTGAAGATAGACCTTGAGTCATCCTGATGAAAACTTCTCGTTTTCTCTATATACCACGTATGTATATGATAAATTTATAATACAAAACCACATTAAAATCTAAATCTCAAACCGAAAAAAAACCAGAAGCATGAGCCAAGAAAGAAAAACGAAGAGGAAGAAAGAAAAAAGAGGGAAAAAATCGAACACATCAATTCAACACCGAGTGTCTTTATTGATTGTACAGCACAAAGTTCATATTTCATTAAAAGAATACATCGGTCTAAAGGGACGCTACTAAGCATTTTGAACAAGGGGAATAACTCTCCGTTTAAAATAATGCCATGCAAAATTGATTTCTCTTTTCTTGCAAGTTGGAAGTTTTTCATTGTCCTTCTCTGTTCTCAGATTGAAATCTCGGTCCAAATGTATACAACGCAAGTTTTCTAGGTTGTCTACCGCCCTTATTTGAGGGAGGAGCAATGAACAGTTATTAAATCGACTCCTACCACTTCAACGACTAATACTTAGCGGCTATTTTTATTGCTCCTAGAATTACTAGATAAACTTCCGAAACCCAGATACCTATCCATCAATATAACCCATTCTCGTGTGAACTGTGACTTTCAAGACTTCACCAGATGGTAGCAGAATTATAAGTTCATATCTATCTGTCTGTCTGTCTAAATACATTCATACACACACACACCATATATATATATATATATAATATAATATAGGATAATATCTTTATAAGAATTTATCAAGTAGTCAGCATGAAAAAACCCCATAAGGAAAAAAAGAACTCATCGTTTTTTCCCATAAATATATATAATTTATATAAGGGCATTAACTATATAGTAAAGCCTCACGCTTAGAGGGACTAAATAAGTCAAAAACTACCAAAAAATAAGCAACATATTTACCGAAAGCGAGGGAAATGCAACTTTCAAAAATTAATCTCCTAAAAACATTTAACTTAACGGCAAACCACTGGTTTCTCAATTAATACAGCAAAACTGTGAAGTAAGCTGCATCTTTTGTTCATCAGTGCACGTATGGTCGAGACACATAAAAAATAAACAAGAATCAACATACCACGATGTACCCAAAACAGTACAATGACTTCTGTTCATAATTATATATCCGTGAAAGAGATTAGAATTTATCCAGTTGCATCTCGGTAACACGTGCTTATACAGAATAATATTCAGCACTGAATATATTCTAATTATTTATAATATAATATAGGATAAAATCTTTATAAGAATTTATCAAGTAGTCAGCGTGAAAAAAACCCCATAAGGAAAAAAATCTCATCGTTTTTTCCCCATAAATATATATCAATATCTATAAAACACAAGATGTTTGTGTGTGTGTGTACGTGATGTGGGTTATGCACGTCCACAAATTAGTACGCATGTCGCTCCAATTTTAGGAGGACATTGTTCATGACCCTATCTGTGTTTTTGTCAACTCTTTCTCACAGAGGCACCCGCGTATAGCTGTAAAAATCGATAAACTTTTACCAATTTTGAAGTTTGTTGACATGGTGAAGTCAAATCTGTGCGTATGCGCGTGAAGGAGAGAGAGAGCAAGAGAGAGAGAAAGAAAAGAGAGAGAGAGAAAGAAAAAAGAGAGACAGAAAGAAATAGTGTGCTTGTGACAAGGATCAGAAACAGAGTGTTTGCCAAGCGTCTAAAAAAAAAAAATGAAAAAGTGGAAGAGGGAGACAAAGCGTATTAGGAAAGAAAATGTAGCTAAGGAAGACAGAGTAAAATGCATTTTTTTTCTTAAACATGAGATATAGTTTCAAATATAAGATGTTTTTGAAAGACACTGTATTCTATAATAAGATTATATATATACTTTCTCACACAACAATTCAAATATATTTATTTTAAATCATTTATTTATTTTAAATCGTTCATCTTTCTCCCACCACCCTCTCACTCTCACACATATACTACTTTGGGGGCGTAAGAGTTTTGTTTATATTTCACAACTATGAAACAAAAACGTATGTAACAATTTGTCAGTCACCCCACCTCACCCCCAACCCGTTTTTCGGACCACAAAAAGGGTTTGGTAATTTTTCAGATTAACACCCGGACGATTTCTACTAGGGTGTTACGGTTAGGATTAGGATTAGGGTTAGGGTTACGGTTTTAGGGTCAGAGTTAGGGTTAGGGTTTAGGGTTAGGGTTACAGTTAACATAGAAGGGACAGGCTCCTTATTTTTTGGTTAAGGTTGTTGGTAAGCTTTCCTAAGTTACTCCAATCCAGATCCCCAATGCAAACCTTCAGATCAACCTTCTCCTATGCAGATCTCTAATGCAACATTTAAAAAAAGAGTCAATAAGTGAAAATAACCAATAAACTGATTCCTTATGGGATTTCCCAATCAAATTGCCAGCAAACCATTTTCAGCCAAACCAATTTCAACGGATTTCGCTCAAATCTGATGTCGATATTACTTATTTTGGTTTGAAATAAAGGACTTAATCATTTAATAATCCTAGCTTAATCCCGAGCAGCGCCGGGTTATACTGCTAGTAATTTATATAAGGGCATTAACTATGTAGTAACGCCCCACTCTTAGAGGGACTAAATAAGTCAAAAACTACCAAAAAATAAGCAACATATTTACCGAAAGCGAGGGAAATGCAACTTTCAAAAATTAATCTCCTAAAAACATTTAACTTAACGGCAAACCACTGGTTTCTCAATCAATACAGCAAAACTGTGAAGTAAGCTGCATCTTTTGTTCATCAGTACACGTATGGTCGAGACACATAAAAAATAAACAAGAATCAACATACCACGATGTACTCAACATAGCACGATGACTTCTGTTCATCATTATATATCCGTGAAAGAGGTTAGAATTTATCTTGAAAGTTAAGATGAATTGAAGTGGACTCCGGTGAATTTTCCGAACTTCATCATCTCTCCTAAAGCACTTACGCCCGCACCCACAAAAAAATTGTATATTCGGAATCTACATGATATAAGACATATTCGTAGAAAATTTCATTTAAAAAATATCCATTTTTCTGTAAGTTATGATCATCCAAATTCGGGGGTTGGGGGCAGAAATTTGTAGTTATGCCTGAGTAGTGTCCCTTTAATATCACGCAAAAACTGATAAAAATTGGCGAATTAAAATTAAATATCTTTTTTTCTAATGGATAAAATATTACGAAACCTTTACCAATATATTCCTTTAACATTTCTCTTTCATATTAATATCAATTTTATAATTCTTACTCAAAATTAAAAGAATGGTGTGGATTCAAAGTGTCGATGTCGGGCGTTACTACCCGTCAGTCAACCAGTTTGGTCTGTACATTTTTGCTCTTAACTTTTGTTCTGCTGCACCAGATTTCAAGCATTTTTTTTTTTTTTTTCACCAGTCAAACATAATTCAAAAAACTAAATTTGATTTCGATTAAAATTGAATTAGTGAGACTGCTTGGAAGACGCCGACTGCGACAAAAAAGCTACGTAGTTGAATGATATATACATTATATAAATGTGAGTATGTGGTTATGCATGTGTGTTTAGAACCGAAGGTCTCTGAAACTGCGCGTCCTCGGGAAATTCGAATTTCATTTTCGAAATCTGCGTCCCAAACAGAATGATATAAAAAATATAACTCAAACTTGTAGATCGACAACTCTCCCACTATCTATCACCATTAATCTATCTCTATTATTTATCACCCCCACTCTTTCTCTGTATATATATATATATATATATATATATATATATATATATATATATATATATATATATATATATATATATATATATATATAGATAAATATATATATATATATACTCTTTTACTCTTTTACTTGTTTCAGTCATTTGACTGCGGCCATGCTGGAGCACCGTCTTTAGTCGAGCAAATCGACCCCGGGACTTATTCTTTGTAAGCCTAGTACTTATTCAATCGGTCTCTTTTGCCGAATCGCTAAGTGACGGGGACATAAACACACCAGCATCGGCTGTCAAGCAATGCTAGTGGGACAAACACAAACACACAAACACACACACACACACACACACGCACACACGCGCACACACACACACACACACACACACACACACACATATATACATATATACGACGGTCTTCTTTCAGTTTCCGTCTATCAAATCCACTCACAAGGCTTTGGTCGGCCCGAGGCTATAGTAGAAGACACTTGCCCAAGATGCCACGCAGTGGGACTGAACCCGGAACCATGTGGTTGGTACGCAAGCCACACAGCCAGTCGAGCAAATCGACCCCGGGACTTATTCTTTATAAGCCTAGTACTTATTCTATCGGTCTCTTTCACCGAACCACTAAGTTACGGGGACGTAAACACACAAACATCGGTTGTCAAGCGATGGCAGGGTGACAGACACACAAACACACACACACACATACGATGGGCTTCTTTCAGTTTCCGTCTACCAAATCCACTCACAAGGCTTTGGTCGGCCCGAGGCTATA
>NC_142935.1:90456907-90459407 GCF_046866305.1 Octopus bimaculoides
CACAAAAGTACAGCTCCCAAAATTACTGCAAAGCTTAATGACCACCTCGAGAACCCAGTTTCCACAAAAACTGTTTGCTGGGAGCTGCACAAAGCCGGATTTCACGGGAGGGCTGCAATCAGAAAACCACTACTTCCAAAAACAAACGTTGCAATGCATTTAGAGTGGAGTAAAAACCTACAGAATTGGTCCCTAGAGCAGTGGAAGAATGTTATTTTTTCGGACGAGTCATCCTTTACCTTATTTCCGACCACCGGCCGAGTATACGTGTGAAGACAGCCAAAAGAAGCATTTGACCCAGACTGCTTTCTTCAAACTGTTAAACATGGAGGAGGATCTGTGATGATCGAGGGGGGAGGCTATATATTGGAAATCCGCCGACCTACTAGTTTCCCTTCATGGCAGAACTAATAGTCAAAACTATTTAAGCATTTTATCTGATCAAATTCATCCTATGGTTGCGGAACTGTTTCGGGAGGGAAACGCAATCTTTCAGGATGATAATGCACCAATTCACACAGCTACAGTTGTTACTGAATAGCACAAAGAACATTCTAGTGAAGTTGAACATCTTATCTGGCTACCACAGTCCCCAGATTTCAATATTGTTGAACATTTATGGTGCATTTTAGAAAAACAATCAAGGAATCATTTTAGAAAAACAATTTATGGTGCATTTTAGAAAAGCAATTAAGGAGACTGTTTTAGCTGAAGAATGGACAAAAATTCCTTTGGAAACAATTTAAACTTTTTATGAGTCCATACCTCGTAGCATTCAAGCTGTAATTACTGCCAAAGGCGGTCCTACCCCATATTAAAATAGATTTGTTTGAAATTTTAAGGTGTTTCCATTATTGTATCCAACCCCTGTACATACATACATACATACATACATACATACATACATACATACATACATACGTGGATGCATGATAGATATATATGTGCATACACACATACGTCTGAAAACATAAGCAAGCGCACGCACACACACACACACACACACACACACACACACACACAGAGTCAACAAAGACCTTAAGAGACATATTTCCATGGAGACGTTATGTCTCTCCAAGACAGGTGACAGGAAATATCAAGTACTGTTGATATTTCATTTGAAGATCTATTAGTTGTTCGTCTGAGCTTGATAAAACAAATACCAGTGATACACCAGGTGCCTCATATCAACATTACCTTGGTGTCTTTATATTTTTTTTACCGCCTTTGCCGCCAAATATAAAAAGGAGTGTGCAAGAGAAAGAGCGAGAGAGAGAGAGAGAGAGAGGGAGAGTGAGAGAGAGAGAGAAAGAGCGAGAGAGAGTGGGAGAGAGAGAGAGATGGGGTGGAGAGCAGCGGGTGGGGTAGAATGGCTGCCATTGAAGCTTTTATTAGTTTTTAGACCAAACTTTTGTTTTTCTTGGCTGCAATGATAGTTGCGTGGCATATCCGGGCCCACCCCTCTTCTCCCCCCTCTCTCTCTCTCTCTTTCTTTCTCTCTCTCTCTATCTTACATACCGTACTCATGGTCTCTGGCTCCCACCCTGATTTGATATGTATGTCGGTTTAACAGCCTCTCCTACTTCAGTTATTCTCTTATTTCTCCCTCTCTCGCTCTCTTTCTCTCTTTGCAACGCACATACAAACATGTGCGCGTGTGCGTACTTGTTTGTGTGAGCGTGCGTGCGCGTGTATGTTTGTGCATGTGTGTGCGTGCATGCGTGCGTGTGTGTGTGTATGTGTGTGTGTATGTCTGTGCGCGCGTGCGTTGTGTATGTATGTATACGTGCTGGCATGTACGTTTGTGTGTATGTATGTATGTATGTATGTATGTCTCTCTCTCTCTCTCTCTCATATATATATATATATATATATATATATATATATATATATGCATGTATGTATGTATATTAATACACACACACGTATTAATATCTATATGTGTGTTTGTTTTGATATTTGTATTTTCCTAAACACAAAGTAACTTTTACAAGGAAAACATTGACAGTGGCTTCGAAGTTTCGGCTTGAAGAGGGAGAGAGAGAGAGAGAGAGAAAGAGAGAGCGATATATATATATATATATATATATATATATATATAGAGAGAGAGAGAGAGAGATAGAGAGAGTGTGTGTGTGTGTGTATGTGTTTGTGTGTGTATCATACTTAATGCAAAAACGTCGGGAGATAGTATCATATCTCTTATGGATGTACTTTGTCAAATAACACAAAATATATCAGTAGCAGACGAAAATCGTTTAGCAGCAGTATGGAGAATGGTATATGTGCATTCTCTCTTTGTGCTTTGTTAGCATGTACTCACTGCTATCAGCATGTTAAGGCAAATTCTGTTGTCACTGGTATAATAAAAAAAGAAAATTGAAATATTATTGATGTTTCACTTAACCGTCTAGCTGAATAAAAATTCGTTATGTGCATCAGAATCAATATTCTATGTATCGTACTTAATGTAAATACATCACGAAAAGCCTAATTAACT
>NC_142935.1:90471907-90476907 GCF_046866305.1 Octopus bimaculoides
GAAATGTTAGCACGCAGGGCAAAATGCTTAGCAGCATTTCGTCCGTCTTCACGTTCTGGGTTCAAATTTCGCTGAGGTGAACTTTCCCTTTCGTTCTTTCGGGGTCGATAAATTTAGTATCAGTGACACCTTCTCCAGTAACAACTTGGCGTGTTTAGTTACTTGTCCAGGTTCCGCTGCTCGTCAGGCTGGGAAAAGTAAACTGCCATGGCATCGGTCACTCTCTGACAGGTCTATGGTTGACCTTGTGGTAGTGGAGACCTCCGGCGTTCTCAGCTCCTTGATCATATTCCTGCTCCCCGCTATCGAGGTGGCGATGGCTATCCGTAAGTGCGAGCCCCGTGAGTCGGAGTGGCTGTTTCAGCGCATCTCCTTCACCATCTTCCGGGGGCAACGCTTTCCCATTTTGTTTGCTGGTGCCATGTTGCGGTCTGAATTACGGGAAACTGTACGTTCTGCACCTTAACGTAAAAATTACTCACTATAAATTGTTCTGTCAAATTTTTTCCACCACTAACAATTCTGTCAGTCTACTGTGTAGGAGGAAAGATTAAGTCATAGACATTATTTTCTGTTCTATTGCCTTATTACAAGCATTACGATCATATGAGGGACATACAAGGCTATTATTTCTAGTTTTTCGAGAGGCCATGTACAGGATCTCGTGTCGTTAGCAGTGGTGGTGGTGGTGGTGGTAGTAATGATAGCGGCGGCGGCGGTGGTGTTGTTGTTGGTGGTGGTGGTGATAGGGTGATGGTGGTAGTGATGTTATTGTTGGTGGTTATGCTGGTGGTAATACGTCGTCGTCATAGTAGTAGTAGTAGTAGTAGTAGTAGTAGTTAATTAGCTTCAAGTCAACCTTGAGCGAGCACACCTTGCTAGTAGTGGTAGTGGTAGTGGTGGTAACAGGAAGGCACTGCTGTTTGTATGACGTCGCTGATGTAGTAGCAATGATGATGGTGTTGGGGTGACGTTAAGGGTTGTGGTTGTGGTTGTGGTTGTAGTTGTAGCAGCAGCAGCAGCAGCAGCAGCAGCAGCAGCAGCAGCAGCAGCAGTAGTAGTAGTAGTAGTAGTAGTAGTAGTAGTTTTGGTGGTGCTGGTCACACCTTGTTTTTAGTAGTGGTAGTGGTGGTAATAGTAGGGCGGTGTTGCTGCTGATGATGATGATACGTTGTTGATATAGTATCGGTTCAGGTGGTGGTGGTGGTGGTGGTGGTGGTGGTAGTGGCGGCGGCGATGTTTACGGTGGTAACATGAATAGCAGCAATAACTGTAGTAGTAGTAGTAGTAGGTGTGGTGGTGGTGGTAGTAGTAGTAACAGTTGTTGTTGTAGTAGTCGTTTTAGTTGTTGTTTTAGCAGAATCTTCCAGCCAAGCATGACTACTTCAAGTCTGCCAAATTCCTCACCTAAAGAAACCTATTTCAACTGTGCCAAACGCTCACGTCATTTTTATCATCATCCTCATCATCATCATCATCACCATCAGCATCCCTACCACCACCACCACCACCACCACCACTACTACCATTTCCATCATCTCCGTCGTCACCACCATCACTACCACCTCTACCATCCACCATCACTACTACCACCACCACCACCACTACCACTATCACTAACACCACCACCACCACCACCACCACCACCACCACCGCCACCACTACCACCACCACCACCACCACCACCACCATCACCACCACCAACACCACCACCACCACCACCACCACCACCACCACCACCACCACCATCATCATCACCGTCATCATAAAACTCGTCATTGTCGTCGTCGTCGTCGTCGTCAACAAAAAGAGCTATAAAAAGCCAACACCCATCATCCCCACTACCGCCACCTACAATAATAATAATTCACCAATAACAGAAACGGCAATTGCAGGGGCAGCACCAACAACAGCAATAATAATAACATTAAGACAACAACAGCAAAAACAGGAAATCATACTCAACCGACAAGTAAATATATAAATCTGAAAAGATCATGTGCGCGCACATACACACATACCATGTACCTATATATGCATGTATATATATATATATATATATATATATATATATATATATATATATGTAAATATCTAAAAACAAAAAGATAAAGAGAGCAAAGGTAAGGTTGAAGAATATTCTTCAACCTTACCTTTGCTCTCTTTATCTTTTTGTTTTTATATATTTACATATACACACACGCTAATACACGACTTATAATACCCAATCCTGTTCATACAACGATTGGGGCAAACTAATCGGTATACAGCACTTACTCGGTATTACCCGTATCCTCCGGGGTTTGGTTAAATCCAATACCCTTCTCAACCTTATATATATATATATATATATATATATATATATATATATATATATATATATATATATATATATATATATATATATATATATATATACACACATTTTTACTTGTTTCAGTCATTTGACTGCAGCCATGCTGGAGCACCGCCTTTAGTCGAGCAAATCGACCCCGGGACTTATTCTTTGGAAGCCTAGTACTTATTCTATCGGTCTCTTTTGCCGAACCGCTAAGTTACGAGGACCTAAACACACCACCATCGGTTGTCAAGCGATGTTGGGGGGACAAACACAGACACACAAACATATACACACATATAATATATATATACATATATACGACAGGCTTCTTTTCAGTCTCCGTTTACCAAATCCACTCACAAGGCTTTGGTCGGCCCGAGGCTATAGTAAAAGACACTTGCCCAAGGTGCCACGCAATGGTAATGAACCCGGAACCACTTACCATGTGGTTGGTAAGCAAGCTACTTACCACACAGCCGGTGTATATATGTATAAAGACATACACACACACATATATATATATATATATACATACAAAATAAAAACACGTACACACACACACGCATACACATATAAGTTATGCATATGTACGTGCTTACATGTTGTTGTTGGCTCTCCGTCGCTTACGACGTCGAGGGTTCCAGTTGATCCGATCAACGGAACAGCCTGCTCGTGAAATTAACGTGCAAGTGGCTGAGCACTCCACAGACACGTGTACCCTTAACGTAGTTCTCGGGGAGATTCAGCGTGACACAGAGTGTGACAAGGCTGATCCTTTGAATTACAGGCACAACAGTGTGTATCTACGTGTGGGTATGTTTGTACTTGTGCATATGTTTGTGTTTGAATTTAAATTATAAGTACAGTGCATCGTCCATCTAGAGCCTTCTAGAGAAGTTAGGGAAGTATTTGGGATAGAAGAAATAGGCCAATCAGGTCAGTAACCTGGGAAGTGTCAGATGAGCCCATATTAGAAACATAATTTGTCCTCCTCCTCCCCTCCTCTTTCTTCCCTCCTCCTCTCCTCTTTCTTCCCTCCTCCCCCTCCTCCTCCTCACCATCTTTGTCTTCATCGTTTTAACGTCCACTTTTCCATGATCGGATCGATCACACCGAATTCGTTGAGGCAGATTTTCTTCGAACAAATGCCTTCCTTGTCAAGTTCCCACCTCTTGCCATGTAAAGTAATATTTTTTTTATGGCTGGAAAAGTGATGAGATGAACCTGTGTTTACCGGAAAGTATTACATCTGAGAATCTAATACTAACTCTTTCCAGAAGGATCTATCCAAAATTATATCTAAAATAAGGAGTTCACCACATCTACATGCCTTTTCGGACAAAACTAAAAATCTATACTCCCTCCACTTGGAAACGTATAACAATCTTACATCAAAGGAACTTAACGCAAATTATAAACATGCGCATAGGAATGCCCTTAAGGACATTAACAACATCCACTGTAAGCTCATCGCTGATCAAAATTTACTAAATAGAACTGAACTATATGCACCTAACCCCGCCAACACACACATACACTTCACCCTGAAAGACCACAAACCCAGCTTCTCCACTAAGCATTCTATTAGACTGATCTACCCCACTAAATCAGACTTGGGTCGAATTAGTAAATGCATTATCGTCCGAATTCTACCCCTAGTTAGGACTAACGTTAAGCTTCTGCTTTGGAATTGTACTGGTGATATCATCACCTGGTTACACTCTCTACCTGATAAACAACACATCAATTGCCTTCAGTTTGATGACCCAAATTATTATTCTTCAAAATCACCAATTCTCTTAAAGCCTTAATCTTCGCTCGAAAGTACGCAGCCATTTCTCGATCGGACATTGATATCATCCTGGCTGCCAGGAAAACTCTAATTCACTTTAAGGATAATTAAGGATAATCTACCGATTTCTTCGATATGACCATGGGCTCATCTGACACTTCGCAGGTTACTGACCTGATTGGCCTATTTCTTCTATCCCCAAAACTTGCCTAACTTCTCTGGAAGGCTCTAGATGGACGATGCACTCCTTACAGCAACTGGATTATCTCGACCTTCTGTGGAACGCACCAAGAAACACCTACACAAATTTGTAAAGACTATAACCTGAGTATCTCATTTGAAAATGACACTAAGATGGCCAATTACTTAGACGTTACTCTGGACTTAAATACAAATATATATCATCCTTTTCATAAACCCAGTCAAGCTTTACAATATATCAACGTCTTAGCAGATCACCCAAAACTTACCCTTAATAGTATAGTCACAAGCATTTCTTTCAGACTCTCCAACATATATGCTAATGAAGAAATTTTTAACAGTCATGCCCCATATTATAATCAGACTCTCCAGATAAGTGGTGGCCGTGAAAAGTTGCAAATCTCTTTCCTAATACTAACCCCGAATTCACAGACCTTTCTGCCACTCAACATCAATCCACCAACGCTAAAAAAAACCTCCCAGACATCACAGTCGACATCCCCACTGGCCACCTCGCACCTATAATAACCATAAGCCTCCTTATCTAGATCTATCCACTATAACCACCCACTCTCCATATTCTAAGGGCAGGAAGTGAAAGATCCTATGGTTCGCACCACCTTTCTCCCTCCAAGTTAAATCTCTACCTAAACTTTTCTTTAAAAT
>NC_142935.1:90479407-90534407 GCF_046866305.1 Octopus bimaculoides
CGGCTGCTGATGGCTGCTCATGCGCATAAGGGGCTTCCGGCAGGCCTTCGGGAAGGCTCTAATCACTGCGCATGCGTGGATAAAAATCACAAAATGGCGACTGGAACCAGACGTCACTACAGCATATTGTTTACAAATATCGACAAGACGTGCTATCTTCAGGATGCTTACGACAAAATGTGCAGTCACGCACAAAAGGACAGCTTTCAAATCCTTGTTTCTTGACTGGGTGAAAAATGATCAACTGTAAACCTCTATAACTTTTTAAAAACATTTTTCTGGAAAAAGTGAAATAACTCCAGCAATTAAGCTTGGAAAAAGTATATTATTGTGCCAAATTTTAAAATTGTTGATAAACTTAAACTTTTGAAATGCTGGCAGCCAGACCAACTAGATCCAAAAATTCAGTTCGTAAAAACATACTTAAGTGGAAAAAAAAAAAAAAATGTAAACATACTGGCCAGTATGGGGCTCGAACCCACGACATTCGCGTTATTAGCACGACGCTCTAACCAACTGAGCTAACCGGCCATTGATAGCCATTAGCTATAAAAATTAGTAACAATACATATGAATGTAAGCTACAACTTTATGCTTTTGCAGTCAGGGTCTTGACAATTGTGAGGGAAGGAAAGAGGAAGAGTAAGAGAAAGAGATAGAAAAGACAGAGAGAAGGAAACAGTTATGTAGATATGGCTATACACTATATAGTGTATGTTTTTTGCTTTATTTATTCATTTGTGTTTTTTTTTTGTGTTTTTTTTCAAAATAGTCTGAGGACAATATTTATGATGGTGACGTAGATTCCTTTTCTCCTGAGGATTTCCAATACCAATTAGATTTTGCGATTGTTAGCCTTTTCCTTGACCTTCCTTTGGCTTTCGGTTCGTTTGAGACTAAGTGATCGATGGTTATCTTTGCTGATAACTAATTATTAATTATTAATCTTTAACGTGTTTACGACTTAAAGCTCTTTACTGTTGCGTTGAGAGCAATCCAATTGTTATCGGTGGAATTATTCCAGATGCAAATAAACGTTTGTGAAGCGAAATATTTCCACAGAAATTATATGAGACCGATGGAGGAGAAGTGAGCGAATTCCTTGAGTATTTGAGGATATTTTTGGAGGAGACACAAAGAGAGGTTCACTCGGCATTTCCTGCTTTGAAGTGTTATACCCACTACTGAATCTTATTGAAAATCGAACAAAGATCAAAAATATTTCTTTATTGTAATGCTTATGGTCACATTAATATGGTTGTCCTCTAAAACAGGGGTTTTCAAACTGTAGTCCACGGACCACAGCAGGTCCGCAAGGACAAGACAGGGGGTCCGTGGACAGCAAATACTTTTTATGGGCAATTTGATTTTATATGTTTTTTAATCGAAATCTTTTAATTGACAATAAACCTATTTGTTAAATACGGTTAAATAAATAAATGTAAAAATATATGTTATTTTAAGCAAATATTTATGTATAAATTTCATAAGCGTTTATAAGGGGGTCCCTAAGGTAAAGCCTGAAATATAAAGGGGTCCGCAAGTTAAAAAGTTTGAAAACGGATCTTTTTTAAAACGGGGGCCACATTTTTCATTAATGTTTTACGTAGTGCTTTTGGTACCGAAAGACTTTCAAACTTCGTATACTTATCTATTTTGTGTTATAGAACAGAAAAATATTTTTGTATTCGAATTTATTTCATGTAAAAAATTGTCTTATTTTGATAATTTCAACCAATCACTGACGTCCATTCAGCCGATATACATTAAGTGCCGACTACATAAACAAACGATTCTTCGTTTTATTTGCTTTTTTCATTTTAAATTTGCTTTAACCCTAACCCTAACCCTAACCCTAACCCTAACTCTAACCCTAGGGTTAGGGTTAGGGTTAGGGTTAATTGTTTCAGAATCGTTTGTTTATGTAGTCGGCACTTAATGTATATCGGCTGAATGGACGTCAGTGATTGGTTGAAATTACAGAAATACGACAACTTTAACATGGAATAATTTATGGATTTCTTTTTTTTTTTAAGAAGACTAAGAGAAAAAGATGTTTTATATGACACATTCTACCAGTGTTCCAAGTTTCAAAGTGTTTCGTTAATGAAAAATGTGGCCCCCGTTTTAAAAAAGATCCTTGAAAACCCCTGCTCTAAAAGACGACGATACTGCCATTGAAGTGCAGGAAGACATCTCCTCCAGCTGGTTTATTCAGTGCGCTTCTCGCGCCTGGTATTTATTGCAGGTGGGAGATAACTCCTGTTACCCTAGCTTCATGACCACCAGACCACGTAGTCTTGATCTCTATTGGATCTCCTCGATGGGGGTACTTGTTGCCAGGCATAACGGCAGTCTTTTTTTGGCTTATATATATATATATATATATATATATATATATATATATATATATATATTAAAGATAAATAAAAATGAAAATGCGACTTTAAAAAAATTGGGGGGGGGGTAATTAATTTACATTACATGTTTCGTTTTTTTTTTTTGAAAAACTTTATCAAAAATGAGTATAAAATATATGAGAAGAGAAGAGGACTATTAATAAAATAAAATTGAAATTAAGATTAAGAATGACATTCATAGTTTACTGTTATTTCTTGCATGCGCACGTGGTCTTTTCGTTCCGTTCTGGATTCGCACTGATAATATACCAATTAGGCCTGCATTTCTTTTATCTCACTAATACAATTTGAAAAAGTATGATCAAACAATCAGATAGAAAGCTTCGTACAAGTAACCAGTCTATGTACACATGTACCTCTCTTCAATATATATCTCATCACAAACCTTATGGTCGTTAGGAGTGCATCCTAACGACCATAAGTTTGTGGTGAGGTACATATCGAAAAGAGGTACATAAAAAAAAGCTAATTTCAAATTAATAAGGTATGCCAAAGACATTGGTAAATATGCACTTACTTTAAAAAAGATGGCCAGTATGGGGCTCGAACCCACGACATTCGCGTTATTAGCACGACGCTCTAACCAACTGAGCTAACCGGCCACGTGGAACGTAAGTGATATAAGGACTATTATGTAGATACAATAGCATAGATTACAGTTGTGTGTGTTCATAGTCCATCTTCTTGTGACACTTGAGAGAGAGAGAGAGAGAGAGAGAGAGAGAGAGAGAGAGAGAGAGAGAGAGAGTTACGGGCATAGATAGACACATTGAGTAATTTATGTATACATTTGGTTATTGCTCCATTTTCACAGATGATTGCCGTCACTCTGAGCCGCTTCGTTGTCTATGGCAGTTTTGACTTCTCGTCCATGACTTCTCAGATCACCATTCAGTCCTGCTGCAGATCCGCATGGTTTGAAGCATAAGTGATAGACGAAAGCTGTAGCTTCGACTGGATTTATGGAACGTGATCTTTGTGTACTGCCGTGTCTTTTCTGGCCTGAAACGGATTTGCAAACTTTTTCACATATCACTCTTGTTGAATCACCTGGAAGGATGTTACATACAGTTGATCTAACGTGAGACTTCGAATGGTTGACATACCCAATCTTAGAGAGGAATACACGGCCATACGTAACACTCTTCCAGCATTTTATATTTTTATTGAGGTTCTGATGACAGCCTTTCCGAAGCCAAGGCGATCCTCTTCAAAAGTTTTATAATCTTCGCTTATGCGTTTCCTCCGCTCAGATCTCTCCAAAGCTAGCTCTTCCCAGTTCTTAACACTGATTTGCAATTTCTTGGTTGCCTTTTATGCAGTGTTTGTATCTTTTTCGTGTTTTGTGCTGAGGACGCTTTCCAATGCACAGCTCGTCACGGAACTGCTGCTTTGGAATCCTGTTATCTTCCTTACACACAATATGACCCACCCAACGCATTTCATTACATATGATTAGTGGCTGGCGGTTTGTGCTTAGTTGCCTTTGCACGATCTTCTGTGTGAGATGTTTTACTTTGCCATTTGCTGAGTGTGAGTGTCAAGCATTTTGTCTGTATGTATGTATGTATGTATGTATGTATGTATGTATGTACGTACACACACACAAACATATATATACCTATATATATTTATAATATATATATATATATCATATATGAATACAGGTATATATACATATACGTCCGCAAATCCCAAGTTGACATCTGCTCTTCTCGCCATTCTCGCGAACTCATTTCACCCTTTTCGGATAAACTTGTGACTGGTGACGAAAAATGGATCTTCTATCGAAATGTTAAACGTCGTAAACAGTGGCTTGGTAAAAGGGAAAAAGCTCAACCACAGCCGAGAAGGGAACTTCATGGGAAAAAGGTTCTTCTCTGTATCTGGTGGGATTGCAAAGGAGTAATTCACCTTGAATTGTTATCACCTAATGCAACCATCAGTGCTCAAGTCTACTGTCAGCAATTAGAGCGTTTGAACCAAGCTTTGAAGAAAAAAAGACCCTCTTTAGTGAATCGAAAAGGAGTGATGTTTCATCAGGACAGTGCGCGACCCCATACTGCAAAGATCACAGCACAGAAGTTCGAAGAGATTGGTTGAGAAAAAATTCCTCATCCATCTTATTCTCCCGACCTTGCTCCTTCAGACTACCATTTGTTTCGTAGTTTACAGAATCATTTGTGGGGGACATAACTTTCGCAAGCCAGGAGGAAGTCGAAACTGACATTTCAGAGTTTTTCGCTTTGAAACCAAAAGAGTTTTACATTGATGGATTAAAAAGCTTGTAAATAGATGGAAGGAAGTCATAGATAATCAGGAAAAGTACACTGATGATTAAATTTTAATTAAATATAACATTTGATGAATTGTTTTCTTAATTCAAAATTCGGACAGAACTTATGGGATGACCTGATATTTTTGTAAAAGAATATGTATATTGAATAGTACAAACGCACGAACGATGTCATAAATAGCAGTACCGTCAATAGTTGTTGACAAACAACGGCACTAATTTTATTCAAGAGAAAAGATCCCATTACACCGCATAACGTTTTGTTGACAATTCACAACAGTAATTGTTTTCACCTCAATAGACGTCAGTGATTGGTTGAAATTACCGAAATACGACAATTTTAACACGAAATAACTTTAAAAAGATAAATTTTTCTCAATAACACTAAGAGTAAAAGATGTTTTATATGACACATTCTACCAGTGTCCCAAGTTTGAAAGTGTTTCGTTAAGAAAACAAGTGGCGTCCGCCAAATCAGAAAGATCCCACTAGAAAATGTTTTTAATAATTACTTGATAGAAATGTCTTTACGTTACGATTTTTGCTTTTCATTCTTTCGTGGTCGATAAAATTAGGACTAGTTGAAGACTGGGGTCGAAATTGCTGGCCTTGTGCCAAAATTTGAACTCAATAATTACTTGAGAGTGCACGAGTAAAGAAAAAATGTGTTCTATGATTGTTTATTATTTCATTGATTTACTGTTGAATTATATAAAAGTGATTGGCTTTGCCTTACAGATCGAAACTATCGATGCTTGTCAGTTGTACTGCAGTTTAAAACATGAGTCGCTATTAGTCAATAATATATTTCAGTCATATTTCTAGTTTATATCGTGTAATGACATATAAAAAAGTGTTGCTGTGAGGACTGAATTTTATTACAGTAAAATGGCATATATATAAAGACAAAAACAAAAAAAAAAAAGAAAAAGAACACGTTGGCCAGTATGGGGCTCGAACCCACGACATTCGCGTTATTAGCACGACGCTCTAACCGACTGAGCTAACCGGCCACTGAAGAATTCGGATAAAAATAAGCATGAACAGACGATTACGTAGGCTACAACTGTACGTGTTTACAATTTGTATTGTTTGACAGCTGGTGGATGAGAGAAAGGGGGGAGAGTGAGGGAGAGAGAGAGAGAGAGAGAGACAAAGAGAGGGGAGAGAGAAAAGGGAAGAGAGGGGAAAAAGAGGGTGAAAGGAGAGAGATAGAGAGAGAAAGGAGACAAGGAGTAAGTAATAGAGGAGCAGAGATAAAGAGAAAGAAAGACAGAGAGGCAGAGATAAAGAAGAGCCAGACACAGATTAAGAGATACACTGTGTATCTTTTATTTTATTTTATCCTATTTTATAAAATAGCGAAGGACAGCGTTTATGACGCTAATCATAAAGATTAGCGTACCAGATTCCAGATTATAAAGGCTCAATGTAGTTTCCACATACTGTTATACTTGGAGATGGTCATATTTTGCCAATCAAACACACGTACTGGTAATTTCTTCAGCTTTATTTCTTAATTTTTTCTTTTTTTTTTGTTTCTTTGTCAAAACTGTTTCGGCACGCATCCTGTGACCTCTTCAGTGACTCTTTATCACATGTGTCGGATCTTTCTGATTTGACGGGCAACACTTCTCATTAATGTTTTATGTAGTGTTTTTGGTACCAAAACACTTTCAAACTTCGTATACTTGTATATTTTGTATTATAGAACAGGTAAAAAAATTTGTATTCGAAGTTATTTCATGTAAAAAAATTGTCGTATTTCGGTAATTTCAACCAATCACTGACGTCTATTGAGGTGAAAACAATTACTGCCGTGGAATGTAAACAACGGTGCAAAAATTATTGTTTATAAAAACAGCAGTAACTGTATTCAGCTGAATAGACGTCAGTGATTGATTGAAATTACAGAAATATGATAACTTTAACATGAAATAACTTGCAATATATAAATTTTTGTTAAGAAAGCTAAGAGAAAAAGATGTTTTATATGACACATTCTACCAGTATCCCAAGTTTGAAATTGTTTCGTTAAGAAAACAAGTGTTGCCCGTCAAATCAGAAAGATCCCATGTGTCTTCTCTTGTTCTGCTTAGTACATTTTCTGGGCTAAGCTAGACAAGAAGAGACGCGTGGGATAAAGAGTCACTGAAGAAGTCATAGGATGTGTGACGAAAGAACTTTGACAAAAAATTACAAATAATAATAATAAAGCTGAAGCCACGACAAGCAGCTGAAGCTAAGACAAAAAATATACTGCTGATATATAACACCAACATATAATTCTGAAGTAAAGATTGAATATAAAGTGCTTGTGATTAACTGATAAAATATGAACTTCCCCAAGTATATGACCATTCCCAAGTATAACAATATCTGTTTCAATACATGATTTCGCATCAAGAATCTTGCAAAACAAATACATAAACGTGACTAAGTTTCGACATAGAATTCTCATAAATAAACCAATATAATTTCCACTTTCCCTGAGGATTTTACATAGGCAAACTGTCTTGCAAGACTTTCTGAGAGGCACACCAAGACGGAAAGTTACTTTGTATTTTTTACTTGTGCGGCCTGCCTGATGATGAATCTTATCTCATGCAACCTGCTTCTCGAAAAAAGGTGGCATATGCCTTCCTCGTCTGCTGTTGTTTTTACCAACTTATTATAGCTTTCGTCTTGTTATGAAATAATAGATATTACTTGTATTTATTGACATCTAACGGTAAATTTGTGAGTGTGCTTAGCATTGACTTATATCTTTCTTTTTTTTTATCTTTTACTTATTTCAGTTGTTAGACTTGCAGCCAAGCTGGGATACCGCCTTGATCAATTTTTAGTCGAATGAATCGACCTCAGTATTTTTTTAAAGCCTGGGACTTATTCTGTCGATGACTCTGGCCGAACCGCTAGTTTACGAGGACATTAACACATCAACACTAGTTGTCAAGCGGTAAAGGGAGACAAACACAGACGCAAAGACACACACACACACACACACACACACACACACACACACACACACACACACACACACACACACACACACACACACACGCACACACAGGACGGGCTTCTTTCAGCTTCCGTCTACCAAGTTTACCCACAAGGCTTTGCTCTGACCGAGGCTACAGTAGAAGTTACTTGCTCAAGGTGCCACGCAGTAGGACTGAACCCGGAACCATGTGATTGAGAAGCAAGCTTCTTACTATACACCCATGCCTTCGCCTATAGTCTGTGAAAATTTATACTCGTCTCGGTTATATCTGCATTTATGTTGTCTCATTAACACAATTTTAAATAAGACATAGTAAGTAAATAATGAGCTTGTGTGGACCTAACTACATCTTCAATGATTAGTTGTACGTTCACCATAAGTTTTGTGAAGAAACTCTCGATATTTTACACACTTTGACGATGTTTATCAAAAAAAGCAAAAGCAAAAAACAAAAGCAAAAAATAAAGAAACAAGCAAACAAACAAGAGTCTGGAAAAAATTAACTTCATATTAATGAAATACGCCAAAGACGTTTAAAAAGAAAAGCCTTCAGAGAAAATCATAAATGAACCCACGACATTCGCGTTATAACCAACTGAGCTAACCGGCCACTTATGTGAACCTTGTATAACAAGTGTTACATAGACATGACAGCATAGATTACAGTGGCGTGTGTTCCGTAGCCAATTTTCCTGTGACACTTGAAAGAGAGAGAGAGAGAGAGAGAGAGAGAGAGAGAGAGAGAAAGAAAAAGAGACTGACAGATAGACAAAGAGATAGAGAAGTAGGGACATTGAAGGAAAAATTTTTGAGGAGTGGGGGGGGGGGCAGTCGATTAGATCGACTCCAGTATGCAACTGGTACTTAATTTATCGACCCCGAAAGGATGAAAAGCAAAGTCGACCTCGGTGGAATTTGAACTCAGAACGTAGAGACAGACGATATACCGCTAAGCATTTCGCCTGGCATGCTAACGTTTCTGCCAGCTCGCCGCCTGTGCAACCCATATATATCTGGAAGCGAACCAATGGGCTATATATATCTGATATGGTAACCAATCGGCTAATCCCCAGAACGATATATGGTGGTTGAAAACATCGAATCTACTCAACGCACTCATACATACATGACGGACTTCTTCCAGTTTCCGTGTACCACATCCACTCACAAGGATCTAGTAGGCATGGGGTTATATTTGAAAGACACTGGTCCAAGGTGTCACGCAGTGGGATTGAACCTAAAACCATGCTATTGGGAAGCACACTTCTTACCACACAGTCATGCCTGCGCCTTTCTTAACCTGAATTCGTAAAAAACCTTAGATACTTATCTAAAAGAAAAATAAAAAGAATGAAGTTCATTGGTCCGTTTTGCGCTCGAACCCAAGACGCTCTAACCAGCTGAGCTAACCGGCCGAATGCGACAAACGCTGATAAAAGTTCTTCTATTGACACGTATATATCTAGACTTTGAACAGCGCGATTGTGTCGTCAGATTCTGTCTGACATTAGAGTTAGGGGAGGAGGAAACAGACGAAAGAAAGGTGTGTGGAGGCAGATAGGAAAGTGGGGATCAAAAACGAGGGAAAGAGAAAGTGGAGCGACAGAGAGAGACAGGCAGAGATAGGAACACTTGGTGGTGTATTATATAAATGTGTATAATTTAGAATTGTAAGTCAGATATTACTAAAAGCTATATACGTTTATATAAAACATTAACAAATGTCTCTATGTTTGTCTATCTGTCTGTCTCTTTGCCCGGTTGAGTGCCCTTCCAGCTTTCGGTCTATCTGTCTTATCTTCTGCTTCTCTGTTCCGCCATCTCCGTCATGGAACAGGTCATGATATTTTCGGGTTCCCAGCTTTAAGATTTTGAGAAACTGACGTGACTGAAGATGAAATTATAATTCTATACTTTAGTATACAAGTTTTCAAGCTGATACCCCAGGATGGCCTCAATAAAATGACCGAAATAATAAAACAAAGAAACGACCATTATTCGCCTGCTTTTACAAGGAAAACTGATTTCATACAAGAAAATATCTAACTACATATTCCCAGGTAATTTAGCAAAATGATGAAAGCTGTTGAACTAAATGTTTGTAAGGTAGATTCAGTGGAACTTTTCCGTTTGAATCAGAGAGGCTGATTCTTTCAATTACCCTAAGAACCCGTTGGCTCCATTGATTAACGTGAATGTCATGGGTTCGAGGCCCTATAGTGGCTAATGATAATTAGGGTGAGACCTCAGCTACCTCAAGAGAATGGAATGTATCGTCTAATTATGTACTTTGAACATAAAAACTGGGGATTAAAAAAACAAAACAGAATAAGTCATTCGTTAGCATGGGGATTGAACACACGACATTCGCGTTAGTAGTACGATGCCCTAACCAACTAAGCTAACCAGCAACATGAGAACGATCATATCTGAAAGGATTATCTAGAAACAACAGCACAGGTGCATGTGTGCACATTCAATCTGTGGGCAATAAAGAAATTGGTATTTCGTCTGTCTTTACGCTCTGAGATGAAATTCCGCCGAGGTGAACTTTGCCGCTCATCATTTTCGGGGTCAATAAATTAAGTACCAATTGCGTACTGGGGTCGATCTAATCGACTAGTCCCCTCCCCAAAAATGTCGGGCCTTTTGCCTCGAGTAGAAAAAAATCAGTTAAAGCAGTTAATGACGTCGGACACTGACGGAGATAGTGGAACAGTGAAGCAGAAGATAAGACAGATAGACAGAAAGCTGGAAGGACAATCAGACAGGCAGAGAGACGGACAGATAGACAGACATAGGGGCATTTGTTAGTGTATTATATAAATGTATATAGCTTTTAGTAAGTCAGTTAGAGGAATACGACCGGTGGTAGCCAGGACATCTTCAAGCTGTTCCGTTTCTCAAACCTGTCAAAGTAGAAGTGGTTGACACTGCAACTTTCTATACACAGGCCCAATCGGGGGCTGGTGTTCGGGTGGAACCTACTCCTCAGCTTCATAGGAATATATATCTTATCAAGTATTTATTAAAATTTTGGATAACAAGCAGTTTACTATCGTAGATAAAGTGAAAAGAAATAATTCTAAAAAAAACAACATTAAAGTAAATTGCAATAGAAATCAGAAATGACGACAGTCTCTTGCATGTCGAATAATATTGGTAGAGTCAAATGGCTCATCTCAAAAAATGGTGTTAGCCTGTATAGTCTGTGTGAATCCACAGAAAGAACGACACCACTTCCCGTCAGTTTTTCTCTGTACAACTCATTAGAAGCCCAGGATTATTGCATTGTTCACACAAGAGAGGTTTCGGTCAGTAAAAAATTGGAATGTGTATTTTGAACATAAAAAAGAATACGTCATTAGCCAGCATAGAGATCGAACCCACGACACCCGCGTTATTAGCACGTCGCTCTAACCGGCAGAGATAACTGGCCACACGAGACCGCTGTATCTGAAAGTGTTATCTAGAAACATCAGCACAGGTGCATGCGACCACAGTCAATCTGTTACACTTGAGAAAGATCGAAGGAGGAGAGAGAGAGATGGAGCGAAGAAGAGAGAGAAGAAGAGACTGTTACCGGGGTTGACATATTGTGCAGTGTTTATATACATTAATTATCGCCCGTGTGTGGAGAGAGATGGGAAGAGAGAGAAGGGAGGGGAAGCTTTCGTACAAATATGTTGGAAACTATGAATGCAGTGGCTGCTTTGATTTTACTCTTCGGATGTGATCCAAAACGAGGCAGATACATATCTAAGAGGAAAAAAGACAGTGGAAACAAAACGAATTGGTCAGTATGGGGTTCGAACCCACGACATTCGCGTTATTAGCACGACGCTCTAACCAACTGAGCTAACCGGCCATCCTGCTCCGTATTTCAAAAGCATTCTTATATTCACACATTTTACTAAACTTAGACGGAACAGTTGGGTTGTTAACAGATTGTGTTGTCTACTTCAGTTTTGACAGTACGATCGAAAGAGCGAATGACAAGCAGTTAAAAACGTGAAACACTGACGGAGATGGAGGATCAGAGAAGCAGAAGATACGATATATAGACAGAAAGCTGGAAGGACACTCAGACAGGCAAAGAGACAGATAGATAGACAGACATAGAAACATTTGGTAGTGTATTATATAAATGTATATAGTTTTTAGTAAGTCAGTTAGAGGAATAAGTCCGGTGGTAGCCAAGACATCTGCAGGCTGCTCGTTTCTCAAGCCTCTCCAAGTAGACGTGGTTGAAACTCTGTAGCTTTGTATACACTGGCTCAATCGGGGGCTAAGGTTCGGGCGGAACCTACTCCTCAGCTTCATAGAAATATAATTCTTATAAAATATTTATTAAAATTTTGGATGACATGCTGTTTATTGTCGTAGATAAACTGAAAGTAAATAATTCTAAAAACAACATTAAAATAAATTGCTATAGCAACCAGAAATTAGGACAGTCTCTTGCATGTCGAATAATATTGGTAGAGTCAAATGGCTCTTCTCAGAAAATGGAGTTAGCCTGTATAGTCCGTGTGAATCTGCAGAAACAACGCCACCACTTCCCCTCAGTTTTTCTCTGTAAAACTTATTAGTAGTCCAGTATTATTGCATTGTTCACACTAGAGGTTTCGGTCAGTAAAGAAATGGAATATGTCGTTTAAATATGTATTTTGGCTGTTATGCCACGGCATGTAAGCCATTGAATTGCTTTCTGAGTAATGTTCATTGCCGAGTAGAGTACATCCGAACGGTGTACCTCAGCTACTATTCCTGAAATACTGAACGCTGTAAAGTCATCTATACACATTTTCTATGGAAATTGTAGCTTGCACTGATTTTATTACGATGTTTCGTTTCCGAGACGTCAGATTTAAACAAACAATGAGACCGATGGTGAGAAATATGGTTCATGGGTGTATATGCCATATTTCAGGAGTTTTTGCTCCTTCATGAGCACCCATCTAACGCATTAATCATCTACGAACTCATTGCTCAAACGGCC
Organism: Octopus bimaculoides; assembly: GCF_046866305.1. Lineage (NCBI taxonomy): Eukaryota > Metazoa > Mollusca > Cephalopoda > Octopoda > Octopodidae > Octopus > Octopus bimaculoides. Next base: position 90,492,130 of record NC_142935.1, read on the forward strand.
ATTAGATATACCAGAGTAACGTCATTGGATATATTCGAGGGTGGAAAAAAAAAGAAAAAGAAATGTTTACTTAAACATGCTGTAATAAATGCCCTAATATTGATGGAATACAATTATCACACTTGTATTTGGGAATAGCCCCAGACTGAGCCAGTGTATACAAAGCTACAGAGTGTCAACCACATCTACTTTGACAGGCTTGAGAAACGAAACAGCCTGAAGATGTCCTGGATACCTCTAACTTGCTAAAAACTATATTCATTTATAGAATACACTACCAACTGTTTCAATGTCTGTCTATCTATCTGTTTCTCTCTTTGCCTTCCAGCTTTCTGTCTATATATCGTATCTTCTGCTTCTCTGATCCACCATCTCCGTCAGTGTTTCACGTCCTTAACTGCTTGTCATTCTCTCGTTCGATCGTACTGTCAAAACTGAAGTTGACAACACAATCTGTTAACCCAACTGTTCCGTCTAAGTTTAGTAAAATGTGTGAATATAAGAATGTTTTTGAAATGCGTAGCAGGATGGCCGGTTAGCTCAGTTGGCAAAGAGACAGACAGATAGAGAGATATAAAAACATATGGTAGTGTATTATATAAATGCATATAGTTTTTAGCAAGTTAGAGGAATAAGGCCGTTTGTATCCAGGACATCTGCAGGCTGTTCCGTTTCTCAAGCCTGAAACTCTGTAGCTTTGTATACACTGGCTCAATCGGGGGCTAAGGTTCGGGCAGAATCTACTCCTCAGCTTCATAGAAATATAATTCTTATCAAATATTTATTAAAATTTTGTATAACATGTAGTTTCCTGTCGTAGATAAATTAATAATAAATAATTCTAAAATCTACATTAAAATAAATTGCAATAGCAACCAGAAATGAGGACAGTCTCTTGCACGTCGAATAATACTGGTAGAGTCAAATGGCTCTTCTCAGAAAATGGAGTTAGCCTGTATAGTCCGTGTGAATCCACAGAAACAACAACACCACTCCCCGTCAGTTGTTTTCTGTACAACTCATTTGTCGTCCACGATTATTGCATTGTTCCCACAAGAGAGGTTTCGGTCAGTAAAGAAATGGAATATGTCGTTTAAATATGTATTTAGGCGGTTATGTCACGGCATGTAAGCCATTGAATTGCCTTCTGAGTAGCATTCATTGCCGAGTAGAGTACATCCGAACGGTATACCTCAGCTACTATTTTTGAAATACTGAACGCTGTAAAGTAATCTCTACACATTTTCTACGGAAATTATTGCCTGCACTGATTTTATTACGACCTTTCGTTTCCGAGACGTCAGACGTAAACAAATAATGAGATCGAAGGTGACGAAAATGGTTCATGGGTGTATATGCCATATTTCAGGAGTTTTTGCTCCTTCATCAGCACCCATATAATGCATTAATCATCTACGAACTCATTGCTCAAACGGCCATTAGATATACCAGAGTAACGTTATTGGATATATTTGAGGGTACACACAAAAAAAGAGAAAAGTTTACCTAAACATGCTCTAACAATGCCCTAATTTTGATGGAATACGATTACTACCGCTTGAATTTGACATTCATATTGGGGAATCACAGGTGGAATTTTTTCAATCCTACAAGCCCTCATACATATCCATTGCATTGAGTTCTTTTGGATTATCCCAAGACAAGACTGGACTGAGTTAAACGGAAGACATTTCGTACGACTTTCTAAAAATCCAGTTAGTAGAGCCATTTGTATAAACAAAAGAAAATAAAGGCTGAAGTCATTGGCCAGTATAGCGATCGAACCCACGACACACACGTTATTTAACTATGGAGTCCTTTTGCATAAGGTATGTATCCTTACGTCCTGTCTGACATGATCATTATTGTGAGACTTGTGCTATCACAAGAGAGGTTTCGGTCAGTAAAGACTAGAATGTATCGTCTAATTATATACTTTGAACAAAAAAAAAAAAAAAAAAGTAGGAATAAAAAATAAATGAAATACGTCATTGTTCAGTTTAGGGATCGAACCCACAATATTCGCGTTATAAGCACGATGCTCTAACCAACAGTGCCACACGAGATAACTGTACCAGAAAAGATTATGTAGACACAACAGCAGAAGTGCATGTGTCCACGGTCAATCTGTTACACTTGAGAAAAAGCGAGGGAGGAGAGAAACAGAGAGAGCGAAAGAGAGAGAGAGAAGTAGAGACTGTTACTGGGGTTGACATATTGTGCAGTGTTTATATGCATTAATTATCGCCCGTGTGTGTGGAGAGAGATGGGAAGTGGGAGAAGGGAGGGGAAGTTATCTCACAAATGTGTTCTCAACTATGAATGCTTTGAGTTTACTCTTCGGACATCATCCAAAACGAGACGGATACATATCTAAAAGAAAAAGAAAAGGTGGAAACAAAACGCAATGGCCAGTATGGGGCTCGAACCCACGACATTCGCGTTATTAGCACGACGCTCTAACCAACTGAGCTAACCGGCCATCTTCCGCTTTCTTATATTCACACATGTTAATAAACTTAGACGGCACAGTTTGGTTGTTAACAGATTATGTTGTCGACTTCAGTTTTGACACAATGATCGAATGAGAGAATGACAAGCAGTTACAGACGTAGAACACTGACGGAGATGGTGGATCAGAGATACAGAAGATACGATATATAGACAGATAGCTGGAAGGACACTCAGACAGGCAAAGAGACAGACAGATAGACAGACATAGGGGCATTTGGTAGTGTATTATATAAATGTATATAGTTTTTAACAAGTTAGAGAAATAAGACCGTTGGTATCCAGGACATCTGCAGGCTGCTCGTTTCTCAAGCCTGTCATGGTAGATGTAGTTAAAACTCTGTAGCTTCGTATACACTGACTCAGTTCGGGCGGAAACTACTCCTCAGCTTCATAGAAATATAATTCTTATCAAACATTTATTAAAATTTTGTTTAACATGTGGTTTACTGTCGTAAATAAAGTGAAAGGAAATGGCTCTGAAAATCATTGAAGAAAATTGCAACAGAAACGGGAAATAATGTCAGTCTTTTTACATGTTGAATCATATTGATAGAATCAAATGGTTCCTTTCAAAAAATGGAATAGACTCGTATGGTCCGTGTGAATCTGCAGAAACAACAACACCACTTCTCGTTAGTTCTGTTCTGTACAACTCATTAATCGTTCGGGATTATTGCGTTGCTTACATGTAACTATTGGCTGTCGTGTCTCGATATGCAAGTCGTCGAACTACCTTCTGAGTAGTTTTCATTGCTGAGTTTAGTACATCTGAACGACGTACCTCAGCTGTTATACTTGAAATACTGAACATGTCATCAGAACGTACTGTATTGCTAGTTACCTATAGGGATGACTTAATGAGGGAGATGTGTATGGTCTTTTTATGAAATTTTCCGTGTGCTACTGTCGGCACTCCAGCTTCTGTCGGATTTTACTTTGATTTTTCGGTAAATTTACTTACATAATTTTAATGCTTGTCCTTTGAAATTTTCCCTGCAGATTTTCTTTCATGTTAATTACGAAAATGAGATTCATTTGTTTGGTGAAATTAATTATAAAAAAAATGTTAGGAGACTTTTCAAGTTGTAACATACTTTGGTTAACATTAGTCAATCAGAATCCTTCACATTTAACAAAATTCAAGAAGTAAAAGGACTGGTGCAAATTTCTAAACATCCAACTAGTAAAGCCATACTGAATATACCTAAAAGAAAACGAAAGATATGAAACCATTGGGAAGTAGATGACTCGAAGACACTGTATTTGCATTATTAGCATGAAGCTCTAACCAACTGAGATAAACGGTAAAATCTTCCGCTTACTTTAAAATCGTCGTGAACACGATGTGATGTACACTTGAACGTGTTTGCAGTCAGTTTCTTTTTAATACTTAATCGGAGTCAGACAGACAGAGAGAAAAAGGAAAGGTGATTACAGAGATACATATAGAGATATATGGAGTGGTGCATTTATTTTGTTTTGTATTCATTTTGTTTTACGAAATAGAAAAGGACAATATTTGTGACAGCGTATTGGAAGTAATTTCCATTTCTCTGAAGATTTCGAACACCAATTAGCTTCAGCGATTCTTGACGTTTTTGCCCAACCTTTAGCTTTCAGTTTGTACATGACTGTCAGTTTTATGCATATTTACGACTCAAAATATCTAAAAAAATACTGGGTTCAAAGCAGTCAATTTGTTATTAATGGAGTCTTTCCCGGATTTAGATGAACGTTTATGAAACGAAATATTTCCTCAGAAATTATACAAGAGACCAATGGAGGGCATCAATGAGTATTTGAAGGTTTTGTTGGAAGGCGAAAAAAACATTTTTTTTAATAAAAAGTTTACTTAGACATGCTCTGATGAATATCATCATTTTTGATGGAATACAATTATTATCGCATGAATTTGACGTCCATATTGGGAATCACAGCCGGAATTCTTTTTAGTTGTGCAAGCCCTCACGCACATTCAGTGTTTTGAGTCCTTTTGGCATTATACCAAGACAAATCTAGAGTTAGACAAAAGATGTCAAGCCTGGCGAGTCAGAACCATTTGTATATATACAAGATAAAATAAAAATTGAAATCATTGGCCAGTATCGGGCTCGAACCTATGATATGTGCGTTATTTTATTTGGGATTCCTTTTGCATAAGTTATATATCTTTGTCTCGAAACTAACATGATCATTGTGATGAGACCCTCTGCTACCTCAAGAGAGGTTTTGGTCAGTAAAGAATGGAATGTATAATTTAAATATGTATTTTCAACGTAAGAACTGAAAAAAAAAATATGTATATCATTAACACATCTTCGAAAGATAGAGAGAGAGTGTGACAGATAGAGAGAGAGAGAGAGAGAGAGAGAGGTGTTCGTAAAAAATATGTTAACAACTATGAATGGAGTGGCTCTTCGAATATGATCCACAAGGAGGTGAATGCATATCTAAAACAAAAATTGAAAACAACACGCGCTGGCCAGTATGGGGCTCGAACCCACGACATTCGCGTTATTAGCACGACGCTCTAACCAACTGAGCTAACCGGCCAGCTTGTCCACTTTTTCATAAACATTATTATATTCACACATTATTATATTCACACATTATTATATTCACACATTATTATATTCACACATTATTATATTCACACATTATTATATTCACACATTATTATATTCACACATTATTATATTCACACATTATTATATTCACACATTATTATATTCACACATTATTATATTCACACATTATTATATTCACACATTATTATATTCACACATTATTATATTCACACATTATTATATTCACACATTATTATATTCACACATTATTATATTCACACATTATTATATTCATACATTATTATATTCACACATTATTATATTCACACATTATTATATTCACACATTATTATATTCACACATTATTATATTCACACATTATTATATTCACACATTATTATATTCACACATTATTATATTCACACATTATTATATTCACACATTATTATATTCACACATTATTATATTCACACATTATTATATTCACACATTATTATATTCATACATTATTATATTCACACAAAAGTTAGACGGGACAGTCGGGTTGTTACCAACAGATAATGTTGTGAAACCTAACAAGTAAAGTAGCTAGTTTTGACAGAAAAATAAGAGAGAATGAGCAGTAAGAGAAGTGGGGGACTAACGGAGATGATGACTAGGGGAGGAGGAGAGTACAGGCAGAGAGACAGCCAGATAGGCAGCCATAGAGACACTGGTTGGTGTATTATATAAATGTATATAGTTTTTAATGAGTTAGAAGAATAAGGACCGATGGGAGCCATGACATTTTTAGGCTGTTCCATTTCTCAAAGTCTGTCATGGTAGATGTGGCTGACGCTCTGTAGCTTTGTATATACTACCTCAATGCGGAAGCTGGAAGTTCGGGTGGAACCTACTCCTCAGCTTCACAGGAATATAATTCTTATCAAACATTTATCAAAATTTTGAATAACACGCTGTTTACTGTCGTAAATAAAGTGAAAGTAAATTGTTCTAAAAACATTGAAGTAAATTGCAACAGAAACCGAAAATGATGACAATCTCTGCCTCATATATAGATTAGTTGAATTACACTGTGGGGTTCCTTGGTCGTCCCTAAGTGCCGTTTTCCGCATGTTTGTCAATTTCGTTGTTATTTATTTTTTGATAATTGTAATTTTTTAAAAACGTTTTTTTATCCATGATTATTTAAATACTCTCTGTCCTTTGTCTTTAAACTGTCCTGAATATTTTAAAGCTCTCCGCTCCTATGTTCAACACAGAAAGTATTATTGTTGTTGCCATTAAAGCATCGACTTTGCACAATCATTAAGACGCAGGATAAAAAGTAGTTGGCGGCATCCTGAGATCAAATACTGCTGTGGCAAACTTTTCATTTCATCCTTGCGGGGTTCATAAAATAAAGTAGCGCCCAAGTATTGAGATCGATACAATCGATTAACCATTTCCCTAAAATTGCTGACCCTAAGACAAAATTTGAAGCTTTAAGGCGGTGAGCTTGCAGAATCGTTAGCACGCCAGAAAAATCCAACAGTTGCATTGAAAAGGTTCTGTCTGCATCATTACCACTGAGCTGCAGTCTCATGTTGGTTGTGAGTTTCAGCTTTTGCACACTGCTCCATAGGTAGGACGACTTTATGCTGGCATTTACCTCATCAGCTTTTGTCCCCTTTGGAACCATGGGAAGGGTTTGTCTAAAGTCTCTTGCAAGCAAGACTGTAGCACCTCTCACGAACCTGGTGTTGTGTCTTAGATCCTGAAGAACCATGTCAAGAGCTTTAAAGGAAACCTTATGGCTCATTGTCACCTCATCCCAGATGATCAGCCTGAATTCACCCAGAAGTTTGCCTTTTATAGAACCACAACTGATGCGGCAGTTAGCCTTCTCTTTCTTGGACAGGTCCAAAGGAAGTTTGAAACAAGAATGAGCTGTGCGGCCACCACTTAGCAGAGTTGCAGCTATTCCACTTGACGCCACAGCTATGGCAATGTGTTAGCTATATACGCTGTCATTTCCTCGATGTCATAGCTGATTTCTCGTAGGTACTCAATTGCGAGATTGTTTGCTGCCTCCTCCGGTTGAGGCAGATCAAATGTGGCAGTGCTTTGACCTCCCATAGCTTGTACCCGGGTGTCCAGGTCAAGTAATGCCTCATTGTAAATGGTGTTATTGAACGTGTCAATTTCCGTTGAAGTTTACCTTTGAATCCTTTGTAGGATGCCCTTTGCCATTCTTGTTTTGTGGGTCGCCAAATGCTTGAGAGGTTCACCTAAGCCACATGTCATCGGCAAACAGATAACATTGGCATAATTTGAAAAAAGCTGTCAAAGTGGTTTCTGGTGGATTCAGAACTACGTTTCGAGCATTGTCTTCTGTGAAATATACACGCTGGCCATTTTCAAGATGTACAGGTAGATTCACAACTGTTGCATGTCGCTCGTGGATTTCGAAGCTCAGGATATGCCACACTACGTCGTTAGAGGAAATATATTGCTTAATTTCATCTGCTTGCCTTATATTGCTTAATTTCATATTGCTTAATTTCATTCATTCAACTTATATTGCTTAATTTCATTCATTCAACTTATATTGCTTAATTTCATTCATTCAACTTATATTGCTTAATTTCATCTCCCTGCCTTCCCTCCTCTTCAAGTCCAAAAACCGCCATATCTGAGCCTTTATTGATGTGTTTACATACATGTTTAATACTTTTTACAGTCGCATGGCTCAACATTAACATTGGGCCTGCAATGTTTTAGACAGTAATGGACTTTAGGGCACAATCCACCTGTTGTCAGTTTCCATCCCTTGACCATTAACTTTGTGCTTGGTTGTGTTTAGGGTGATCAAAGGAATGAATGGATTATTTCCCTTGGCTGTTAAAGGAAAATATATGGATGTGGACCCCTTCTAGGGACCCTAGCCATCCAGTTATAATTTTTTTTATTAAACTTCAGTGAGCCTAATAACAAACTGGATGTTACTTTAACGTGTTTGCAAAGTTTCATGAAAACTCGTTAACGGGTGTAAACGGCAACTTGACGCAAACAGACATCCAAATAGACAACTTGCGTTTATATATGTATAGATTATTTAAGTTTATTCTTCAGTTTGATATTTTGCTGCATTATCTCCTGTAGTCAGTTATTATCTATCTATCTATCTATCTATCTATCTATCTATCTATCTAGCTAGCTAGCTAGCTAGCTATCTATCAATCTATCTACACACATACACACACGCACGCACGCACACACACACACACACGCACACACACACACACGTTAACTATGAATTCTATTCATTTACTCTTTCAGACGACTATTATGCAAATACAGAAAAAATCCCACGCTATCCGATTTTTTTACCTGTCGTATTGACCCCATGTTTACGTAGAACATGAAAACAGCTTCATTAAAGTTGCGCGACTGTTTGTCTTTTATATCAACGGTCATATATGTATGGCTACTAATATATACTCTGTTTAGGGTAGTTCATATTCTATATGTTAATAATTTCATAATTCAATGTACCTATTACATTCTTATAAGTGATTTATCCATCGATATCTCATATATATATATATATATATATATATATACACTCACAAACACACACACACACACACACACACACACACACACACACATACACACACACACACACACACACACACATACGTTCTAAGATTGTTGTTTTATGTTTTCAGACAGAAATAAAAGTGCCATAACAGAATAATCTGAAAGAAATCATACGATATTCCATCGATTCTGAGAATTCACCAACTCTAAACTATGACAGAATATATATAAACTCTAACCTATAATATCATCTTCAGTCTGTTCCTCCGCGGATTCAGAATGTACACCAACACTAAATGATAAGAGAATCCACATTGTGTTACCCCGCGTTGGGTGCCATATGTGCGGAGCCCACATCTTTTTTGTTCAAGTTAAAAACATATATTTCGTAAACTAAAAAAAAAAGGTAATGATCATCAGAAAAATATTTATGAATAAAATACTTTTCAATAAAAATATAAATTTTTCTCTGTTTTCTTTTGATTTCCTCAACTCGATTGTGATATAAACTTCCTGTGATGTACGTGGAATATATCATCAAAAATATGCATTACTCTGTAAGTTTTGTAGAAACAAGTTCGTAGCTGTGGTACTGAGTTATAGTTCCTGATATATGCGTTTAAGTATAACTTTGCTAGGTTAGGCATTAATTTTTTGGTGTTTGCAGGGCAACAAATGTACTGATAGACTTCCCAAAGTTAAACGAACATCTCTACTCATAAATTTCTGTTTGGAAAACCTTAAAATAATGATCATCGTTTTACGATTTCTAAATTTTTAAATACCAGAGATCCTGAATTTTTAAAATGACTGGCTATTTTGATCGTTTTTAATTCTAGTTGTGGAACGAACAAACATTTCCACTCATTAATATCTCTTCTGCAAATTTTCAAATAAATCATTGAATGTTTGTTGGCCTTTTGTTCCGTGTTACTTTTTCATATAACAAATTTTCTTATTAAATTTCTAATTTTCAACAACTCTTAGCATATCAAACTGTTCAGAAACGTGCAACAAAATGAATACCCGCCGTCAGGCATCTACCGTCTTCTGAACGTCTTGCTTCCCTGGGCATGAACACATTGAAGCTCTGACGTCTGGCAACTAACTTGATAGACACCCACCAGATTATCCACCATCTTTCCAACAACAACCCTGAACACATTTTTGAATTCCATATGACAAACACTCGTGGACATGCTTACAAAATCAAAAAACAACACAACACCCATGACTTTCGGTAACATTTTTCACGCTCAGAATTGTTGAAGCATGGAATAAACTACCCGCATCAGTCGTCAGCTGTCGAGACACTACGTCTTTCAAAACTTCCATGCTTCCTGAAATCCGCCAAAAGTACACCTGATGGCTTTTTTCTTTTTCTTAGTTGTAATGCACCTGAGCACCGTAAAAGAAAAGGCAACATTGGCTAAAACAGTATATGATATACTTTTAGGATCTTATAAGACGTAATGGTCATTGCTTGAAAGCATTTGGTCACAGGTTTATTCAATCTTGGTAATAAATAATTGTTTCTAATTTAGGAAGTGGTTAGTCAGTTATATCAACCCCCAGTATCAACCCCCAGTATATGACTGATGCATTATATTGACCCCGGTTGTATGAAAATCAAAACTGACCTAGGAGGGATTTGATCTCGGAATGTAAAGAGCAAAGTGTTTCTTCGACATTCTGATGATTTCGTCCACCTACCACCCTTCATGGGAATAAATAATATCATAGTTACATTCCTTACAATGGCAATTCAAATACATATCTTACAGAAATACCGTTGCACATTACTGCATGTTATGTAACAAACCGAAGCACGCAAAGTGAAATAGAGATTTATGAATTAGATTGTAAATGCTAACAAAAGTTAAAGTATACCATAAATTCGAAAAGAAAAAAAAAATTTATGCATAATTGGCCAGTATGGGGCTCGAACCCACGACATTCGCGTTATTAGCACGACGCTCTAACCAACTGAGCTAACCGGCCATTGACGACATACACCCTTTTTTATATATTTCAAATGTAGTCATATGCCAGCGTATTATTCTCTTGTTTCTCTCATTCACAGCGAGGTGGTGCTGTTTTATATAGGTCACACGTTTGCCAGCATTCTCTCCCACTCCTCTCTCTCTCTCTCTCTCTCTCTCTCTCTCTCTCTCTCTCTCTCTCTCTCTCTCTCTCTCTCATTCTCTCTCTCCCCCTCTCTCTCTCGCTGTCCATGTGAGAGTGTATGTGTGTATGTATGTGTGTGTGTGTATGTATGTATGTATGTATGTATGCATGTATGTATGTATGTATGTACATATTTATTCCTTTATTCTTTTATATGTTTCAGCCTTGAGGCTGCGGCCATGCTGGGGCACTGGATATATAGACAGGCAGATAGATAGATAGATAGATAGATATGTATCCGTATTTGTCATTCACTAGATATTCTGCTAAGAACGGCGGAGAAATAGTAGAACTTTGTACGAAACACTTATTTCGTTTTTTAGTGACGCCCCTTTGAGTTCAAATATTGCCGAAGCCGACTTTATCTGTCATTTCTTCTGGGTTGATAAAATAGTATCAGTCAAGTACTAGAGTCCGATGGAACCGATAATTCCCGTCCCACTATATAAACAGTATCATACCTACGATTAGAACTTCGATGGTTTTAATTGGCCGAATTATAAGTGCAGTAGACAAAATGTTTCGCGGTATATGTTCTTGCCTTCTACGTTCTAAGTTCAACCCCCACCGAGGTCAACTATGGCTTTCATTCTTTCAGTATATCAAAAAATAAGTACCTGTCAAGTACTGGGGAACTATGTTATCGACTAAACCCATTTCCTCAAAATACTTTGCATTGTACTTAAATCAATAAAATAATAAATGCGCCCTTTTAAAGCCTAGCCAGGTTCATGGGCCCGGTTTCCCGGTTTCAATGGCATATGCGTTACCCAGCTGGACGGGACGCCAGTCCATCGCAGCTTTACTCATCTTTGCTAGCTGAGTGAACTGGAGCAACGTAAAATGGAGTGTTTTGCTCAAGAACACAACGTGTCGCCCGGTCCAGGAATCGAAACCACAATCTTACGATCATAGTGCTGACACCCTAACCACTAAGCCACGCGCCTCCACTGTACTTAAATTAGAAACAGTTATTTATCATATGCTTTCAAAAGTTTCGTGCAAGATTCTACTACACCACCAGGGTCCCCACCAGATTGCTAAGGTTTGTGTGTAGCATTATTCTGGAAGTATTGAGTTGAGGTTATATGCAACACATCATGCCCGTTGCCAAATTTTGGTGCCTGGGTGCCTGGGTGCCTGGGTGCGTCAGAATATTCTGGATGGTTACTAATTTGTAATAATTCTAAGTTGGAGTTTCGAAATGAGTATGTTACTGTAAATCTGAAGGTGCATCATTGAATAGTGAGGGCACAGTACCGTCCAGTGCTCTCCCTTAGCGACGAGCATGCTAAACATATGTAACAAGGGTGCGAGAGTTCGAAAGTTTCGGATGAATCTTTAAATATCAGAAAAATATTTAAATATCTTTAAATATCAGAAAAAGAATCAAAGATCCTTTTCGTGCCATGGACTAATAAGGCTGGTTTCCCAGATCCTCTGGAGTATATATTAACCCCCAACACTCTGAAAGGGGTGCCTGTCCGTCGCAGGATTATTCGTTTTTGTCAACTGAGTGTATTTGAGCAACGTGAAATGAAGTGTTTTGTTCATGAGCACACGGCATCGCCCGGTCCAAGATTCAAAACCACAATCACGAATGCAACTAGTAAGCCGCACGCCTCTACTCTCTATATTAAACTGGCACTCTGTCGATTACGACGACGAGTTGATGCAATGAATGGAATAGCCTGCTCGTGAAATTGACGTACGAGTGGTTGAGCACTCCACAGACATGCAACTCGTTTTGCCAGCTGCAACTAATTTTGCCAGGGGCAACTCATTTTGCGAGCTGAGTGAACTGGTGCACCGTGAAATAAAGTGTCTTCTCAGACACACAACGTGCGCCAGGAATTGAACTCACGACTTTACGACCGTGAGCCGAATACCGTAACCACTGAGCTGCGTCGCCTTTGATTCTTCCGTCACTTTGTACATCGTAGAGTGAAAGAGGTGAGAAAGTAAGAGAGAAATACAGAAAGACTTAAATAGCACAAAAGTATATCAGTTGCAGAAGAAAATCGTACAGCTGGATACGCATTTCTGCCTTTTTGAGCTTCGTCAGTAGCAAGTACCAGTTAGGAAACTACAATGCAAGACAAAATCCTTGGCCAGTGATATAGAAAACCAGTGTGTGAAAAAGTCTCTGTTGTTGCAATTAACCGGCCAACTGAAAAAAAATTCGTTTTGTGCAATAGAAAAAGTATTAGATTAAATTAGCAATCTGTATATCAAACTTAAGTACATCACGGAAAGCTACATTAACTGTGGTATTCATCGAGATATAATATATATTATGGATGTATTGCCTAAAAAGGCAGACATGCGCGTCTAGCTTTCTCATCAACACTGATATGTTTTTGTGTTATTTAACACAATACGTCCATAAGAGATATTATTTCTGGACGAATATCGCAGTTACTTTGGCTTTCCGTGATCTATTTGCATTAAGTATGGTCTACAGATTGCCAATATGTATGCGTGTGTGTGTGTGTGTGTGTGTGTGTGTGTGTGTGTGTGTGTGTGTGTGTGTGTGTGTGTGTGTATACGTGTGTATACGTGTGTATGTGCGTGTATGCGTGTGTGTGTGTACGTACGAATTCTGCATAACTTAGAAAACGGTAGTGTTTGAAATTTCGTAGATAGACCTATAATCCTGTCACTTCCTTAGTTACTGGCGGTGCCCCAGCATGTCCACAGCCTTTAGGTTAAAACACATAATAGAATAAAGAATAACATATACATACATACATACATACATACATACATACATACGTACGTACGTACGTGTGTGTGTGTGTGTAGGTACGACTAGATACGCTCGACGTTTCGGCTCTAATGCTTATCGCATTAAACTCTCACCGTCGCTTGACAATGTGTTTGCTTCATTTTTTGTCCTATAAGCTGCGCCTTACATGTAACGTCATGCGCTGCCGAATACTGAAACATTTCTAACAATTGGGATAAAGAAGTGTCAAGTTGTCTCCAATATCTTTTCTCTTTACATGTACATGTATATATAAGTGTGTGTACACAAACATACACACACACACACACACACATATATATATATAATCAAAATAAGCAACAAGGATATCCAGAGGTAATGCTGTACGATTGTTTCATGCAACTCCATTTAATTGAACAATGTAATCATTGCATCATTATTCTTATTTTGATTTTAATCACCTTACTTTATATATTGTATGGATAATACCGTACTAAATTCTGGTGCCTAACCTTAAGTACCATATTCACCTGAATATATATGTATATATATATATCTCTTTTACTTGTTTCAGTCTTTTGACTGTGGCCATGCTGGAGCACCGCCTTTTAGTCGAGCAAATCGACCCCAGGACTTATTCTTTAGAAGCCTAGTACTTATTCTATCGATCTCTTTTGCCGAACCGCTAAGTTACGGGGACATAAACACACCAGCATCGGTTGTCAAGCGATGTTGGGGGGACAAACACACACATACAAACATACACACACACATACATATATATATATATATATACATATATACGACGGGCTTCTTTCAGTTTCCGTCTACCAAATCCACTCACAAGGCTTTGGTCGGCCCGAGGCTATAGTAGAAGACACTTGCCCAAGATGCCGCGCAGTGGGACTGAACCCGGGACCATGTGGTTGGTAAGCTAGCTACTTACCACACAGCCACTCCTACGCCAATATATATATATATATATATATATATATATATATATATATATATATATATATATATATATATATACATATATATATATATATATACATATATATATATATATACATATATATATATATACATATATATATATATATATATATATATATATATATATATATATATATATATATATATATATATATATATATATATATATATATATATATATATATATATATATATATATATATATATATATATATATATATATATATATATATATATATATATATATATATATATATATATATATATATATATATATATATATATATATATATATATATATATATATATATATTGGCGTAGGAGTGGCTGTGTGGTAAGTAGCTAGCTTACCAACCACATGGTCCCGGGTTCAGTCCCACTGCGCGGCATCTTGGGCAAGTGTCTTCTACTATATATATATATATATATATATATTATTACAAATTAAAAGGGTAAAGATTTATCAATTTATTTTAGCTGCTATTTTTGAACTTCGGTATATGGTGAAGCAAATGCTTGCTGATCCCTTAATTATGTTTATAAATATATATATATATATATATATATATATATATATATATATATAGCAATAAGAAATTGGAGGGGAGTATGAGGTACTCATCAACTTGCAGACACTGTATTCCGGTGATTAATCTGTTTTAATTTTATAACTAAATTGACAAAAAGCGCAATATACAGACACTTATGACATACCATGTCTTATCAACAATTAAGATTTCAAATTTAAAGGACGAGAGAGAGAGAGAGAGAGAGAGAGAGAGGGAGAGAGAGAGAGAGAGAGAGAGAGAGAGAGAGAAAGAGAGAGATACATTGGTACTATATTCATACACTAGTACATATGTACATACATACATGCATCATTATTTTCCTTGTAAATGAATAATGATTCAAAAGGTCTCACTCGCATAACTATACAACGATACGTCAACATCTTCAAAGGACATGCTTCTATGCTACAAGGTAGAACCAAGATAAATAATCAGCAGACGATAGTGTCGTTAATTTCGCTAAGAATAGGGCATGTTATGTCGAAATATCAGTTATATAAACAATTTATTATTTAAAGTGATAGGAATATTTTGTTACAAATTCCGCATTGAATGACATTCTTAATTTATTTGACACACGGAAATACACGTAGATGTATATATGGACACATACACACACATGTTCATACACAGATGCTTATACCAAGACATGTACTCATGCACATGTGCACATTCAGACGTATATATCGACACACACAAACACACAAACTCACAAACATACAGACACACATATACACACACAAACATGCAGGTGGATGTATGGACACACAGACACACGCACGCACAAACACACAAACACTTACACACAGGCGTGTAAATGGGTACACACGTACACATATGCATGCACACATAACAGTGCATATATGGCCACACATACGTACAAACACACAAATGCATATATTTGAACATACACACATACACACACATATACATACACACACATATACATACACACACATATACATACACACACATATACATACACACACTCATATGTGGATAAACATATGGGATACATACACTGATACATACACTACCGCATGCTTCCCCCCCTCACTCTATCACACATACACACACACACACACACACACACACACACAAGCACTCACACACGCACACAAGGAACTATACATACATACACACACACATACACACACGCACTAGTACACATAGAAACACAAACCACTGTCGGTATATTAGCAACACACGTGACAAAAAGGTGATGACGTTTTAAAATCTTGGCAAATCAACGTCTTCCCGATTGTAATTCATTACGCAGAGAAAGAGAAAAAGGAGTGTCCCGACAGACTGTCAGCGGAGCTACTCTCCAGTTTATATCTTCATATTCAAATCTCTTCCTCTCCCCGTCTCTCTACCATTCGGTCTCTGAAATTCTGTGCTGGATTCTGCCAGCAGTTGCGTGCAGAAACACACACACACACATGCACAAACACACACACACACACACACACACACACACACACACACACACACACACACACACACACACACATATATATATATGTATGTATGTATGTATGTATACATACATACATACGACAGGCTCCTTTCAGTTTCCGTCTACCAAATCCACTCACAAGGCTTTGGTCGGCCCGTGGCTATAGTAGAAGACACTTGCCCAAGGTCCACGTAGTGGGACTGAACCCAGAATCATGTGGTTGGGAAGCAAGCTTCTTACCACACAGCCACGCCTGTACCTGTATTTATATATGCATGTATATATATGCGTGTATGTATATGCATGCATATATATATATAGGCGCATGAGTGACTGTGAGGTAAGTAGCTTCCTTACCAGTCACATGGTCTCGGGTTCAGTCCTACTACGTGGCACTGTGTGGTACTTTGGGGAAGTATCTTCTACTATAGCCTCGGGCCGACCAAAGCCTTGTGAGTGGATTTGGTAGACGGAAACTGAAAGAACCCTGTTGTATGTGTGTGTGTGTATGTGTGTGTGTGTGTGTGCTTTTGTCACTGTGTCCCCCATTATACCGCTTGACAACCAGTGTTAGTGTATTTACATCCCCGTAACTTAGCTGTACGGCATAAGAAACCGATAGAATATGTGTCAGATTTTGAAAAAAGAAATAGTTCCTGTATATCACATGTGATGTACAGGACCTATCTCCCTGATGTCAACGCATCATATATGCTTCATTTTGCCAACTTTTTCAACCACCAGATCAGCTTGGGACTTTGGAAAGGAAATCTTTATTTTACTCTCATCAAACAAAAGCTATTATATTTTCCAGCATACAAGTCGAATTTTTCAGGGCAAAGTTTAAAACCAAAACTGATAGACTTATACACCAAAACGACTTAAGCGGACCAAAAATTCCAAGTGAAAAGTAGCAGGATTCGGAAAGATAAGGGTGATGTCTGAATGATTACACTACATGCTTACACTATATACTACATCGGCTTGTATTCTGGAAAAGGTCTGAAATCAAGCATGAACGTTTAAGACAGAATTATGAAAATGCTTTGAACAAGTAAAGAATCAAAAAATCAACGCCGACGGAGGATGCAGTCGAACAGGCGACCGAAGAATCGTGACAGCTATCACCCATGCTACACCTACCATGTACTCGTACGAACAATGAAACTACGGAAGTGTTGGTGTTTCATCATCGCATATAGGCGTGACTCCCCGGCCACTGACTGCAATGACAACGACCATCTTTGATATCTTGTATCGACAATCCACATTACAAGAGGAGATACCAAGACAATAAAGTTTTACAATGGCGCTGAGGGTGCACTTATCCCATTATCAGTTTTTCGCAATATCAACATTTACAGGGGAAGTCCTTATTTTATCTGCCCCGAGAGCATGAAAGGCAAAGTCGTCCTAAGCGGAGTTTGGACTCAGAAAGTAAAGACGGACGAAATGCCGCTAAGCATTTTAAGCAGCGAGGTAACGAGTCTGCCAGCTCGTCGCCCCTCACTTTTCCCAATATCTATATCTTCGCTGCGATTTGGCAGAATCGTAAGCACGAGGTCTCCTTTACCTTTTATCCTTTCGGAGCCGATAGAATAAGAACCAATTGAGTACTGGGGTCGATGTAATCGACTTACCTCCTACCACGAAGTTGCTGGCCTTGTACCAGAATTTGAAACGAATGTCTTTGCTGTGAAGGGGCTCGATCTAGTGATGATCTAAGACCACTGATACTTTTTCTCAACTTCAGGAGGCTGCGGGCAATCCAGTCTGTAAGAAACCACTTTACAGCTGACCAAACCAGCTTGTTTTTCACAGGGTGTACTCTCTTAGCCTTTGTCTTCCTGGTCACATTCACAAGGTAACAATAATACTGTGTAACATGATTTTTGTCCTTGGGTAGCAACTGCTATTTCCTATTTGCTTACTGCTAGAAAGTATGAAAAACGGTTAATGTTTCCTTCAACCTTTGCTTTTGTTACATTTATTCAAACCCTTAAGAATCCCTCTCAACACATGACTATGATGCTCCCCAACTACTCCTGCTCATGATCAGAGATGCACATAGTGTCAGTCATTATGGGACATGTTCAAGTGGTTAAGGTCAAGCAACTGACAAGCGAATCTGTGGTACTGAGCAGGATAATTGCTACAACGATATTTCTGCTTCAGCAACTCAACGCTGTATCTATCTGAAATATAAGGGAAAATAGTTCAGTTTCAAATCATTGATGCGCAGGCCACAAGAGCAATGCTTGAAGGGAATGGTAGTCATTTACTTCGATTTCGAGATAGAAAGAAATTGGAAATAACATTTACTGATGAAAGACAAGAAGATAATAATTAATAAATATTTTGTTACACAGTGTGATTGACCAATGACAGGACATATGAACTCAGTGTAGGTCTACAGACTGTTTTTTTTTGGAGCCAACTGCTGATCAAGGGGGTTCTGTCAAGTTAGCCTGTGGCGAGAAAGCACAGAAATATCGAGTGTGAACAGGGATATAATTGGTAAGTCTTAGTGAGAGACAGGCTGCCTATTTGCAAGGAAGACTCGCAGACTGGGTTGCTTCTCACTTCACCAGGAAGTTGCAAGCGCGACTGCACTAGACACATCATATCGCCATGTGTGTGTGTGAGCATGTGCGCGAGCGAGCGCGTATGTATGTATATACACTCACTTACAAACATTTAAGTATTCACATACGTACCCACCACACCCACCGCACCCATCCATCCATCCATCCATCCATCCATCCATCCATCCATACATACATACATACATACGTACATACATAAGTCAATCCATCCATCCATCCATGCATACATACGAACACATTCACACACATATGCACACGCCTCATCTGGGATAGGTGTTACAGCTTCAAGACCGAGCCACTAAAACTTCGTTAATTAGAAACTGACGTTCTATTTATATATATACTTTTGATATCGGGCGCGCACACACACAAACACACACACACACACGCTCACACACACATATATATATATATATATATATAGTTCAAAAAACAATAACAAAAAAACAACAAAGTGAGGACGTGATATGGATAGTATTATTGGACGCTCAGGAAAGGAAAGAGAGAGTATATATATATATATATATATATATATATATATATATATATATATATATATATATATATATATATATATATATATATATATATATATATATATATATATATATATATATATACAGGGTGCGATGGGTAAATTGTCGCTATTCTATATTTTAAATTTTGCGCATGCGCATTGTTTTTTTTTGTTTTTTACTACAAAGTATTGTAGAGTCAGTTGGGCACCGACTGTGAGAAACGCAGAGCTCCATGACGCAATTCACACTGCTAGAAATTTGGAAACGACATGCTGTATTGCTTGGCGTTCGCGCCGGAAGCTCCAATACGAACATTTCAGAGTGTTTGGGTGTCAATCTGAGGAGAGTACAGAGAATTCGGAAAGAGCTGTAGAAAGCTCATTCTGATTGACAACGATCTCTCCAAGCAAATCAGTTCCATCGCCAGAGACATGGGAGTGTCTCAGTTTCTTATCAGGCAGACATTCGGTGCATGAAGACATTCGGTATTCCTCATACAAGATGAGAAAAGGCTAGTTTTTATCCCAAGCTATCAACGACAAGAGGAAAGACCGCGCTACGAAGCTTTTGAACAAACTCAAGCATCCCCTGCAAAGGAACATGCTTTGGCTTTTCTCAGACGTGAAAAATTTCTGCCAAGGTCAAATGGGGAACACACAGAACTGTTGGCCTGACGTGTCCCTAAAACATGTACCTAAAGTGATAAAAATCAAACATCCAGGCAACATCATGGTGTTTGGAGTGATCACTAGTGATGGCGACGTTATACCTCCATTAATTTTTCCACATGGCCTCAGACTAAACACTGATGCCTACATCAAGTGCCTGGAGGAGGTAGTGCTGCCCTGGGTCAAGAGAGTGGCTGCTGGAAGATTCTATGTCTGGCAACAGGACTCTGCACCATGCCACACAAGCAGGAGAACCCAGTCATTACTGTCAGATAATTTCTTCGATCACATCACCCCTAACATCTGACCACCTAACTCCTCAGACAGCAACCCTCTTGATTATTATTAGTGGGGTGCAGTTGAGCGAGAGACCAACAAAACTCCTTGTAACACCAAAGATGAACTGAAGACAAGAATTATAGCAGCATTCACCAACTTAAACAAGGAGACCGTCTAGAAGAGTTGCAGAAAATTCCAAAGTCGTCTGGAAGCCGTGGTTGAAGCCAATGGCGGTTATATGGAATAAATTTACTCTTTAGTATTTCAAGATATTTTAATGTAATTTTGGTAAATATATCTGTTAAAATAAGATGTCAGTGTTACTTTCATTTTTGCGTAATTTAGACGACAATTTATTCACTGCACCCTGTATATGTATTCACACAAAAACATTTATGTACAAGTATACGTATATATATCCTTATATATAAAGATGCGTGTGTGTGTAAATATATATATTTAGGATAGACATATATGTATTTATATAAATATCATGTGTGTGTGTGTGTGTGTGTGTGTGTGTGTGTGTGTGTGTGTGTGTATCAAAATGTAACCACATGTAAATCGTTGGTGATTTTCTTCCTCCGTTTTCCTTTTCTATTGGACTTTCCTGTTTCTGAAGAAGAGCGTTGCTCGAAACGTTAAACCATCTTTCTTTCCTTCCCGGAGCGTTTGCTAATACTTTACATATACCACGTCCTCGCGTTGTTGCATTTTCGTGTTTGTTCTTTTTTTTTTTGTTTGTTTTTTGGGGGGGCTTTCAAGTAAGTTTTATCTTAATAATTACAATGCGCACTCTGCTACTATTACTATCATTTCCCTGTCTATCTCTCTCCTTCTCTTGTTCTTCATCCTTTCTGTTTTTCTCTTCCACCCTTTCCCTATTCTTCTCTCCCTTTCACCGTTCCCTCTCTCTCTCTCTCACTCTTCCTCCTTGACCCTCTCGTCGCTGACACGTGACGAAAGGGGATCTTTCTTTCTGCTCACTGCCTTCTAATAGAAAAGACGTATTTTTTCTGTCTCTTCTCTCATGCACGTCTATCTTAAGCATTCATAATAATTTTTCTATCGTCTTGGCTTAACAGCCCTCACTGTTTGTTTTACTGTCTTGTTCTCACTGTCCTGTTCTTGTTAACACTTTCACCCTCCGCAAAAAAATTCCAAATTTGATTTAATTTGCTTTGCGGGAAGAACTGTTCCAACGAAATCGCGTATTGTCCTTGTCTTCAAAACGCGGAGTAGATGAAACAGGGACAACTGACGAAGGGTTATACTCTTTTTTTTTCGTTGTTTGAAAAAAGTTCGTTTTTTGTTTTCGTCTTTATGTTTTCATTTCTCATTGTGTTTAACGTTTTTTGTGATGTCCTATACCCATATATGCATGTATGTATACATATGGATGTAGGTATGTACATATATGTATGGATATATGCATATGTTTATATATATTATATATATATATATATATATATATATATATATATATATATATATATATATATATATATATATATATATATATATATATATATATATATATATATACTTAGCATAGACATATAATATTTATATAAATACGTGTGTGTGTGTGTGAAAGTGGCAATACGAGAGCGCATGCGCCTGTGTGTGAGGCTGAGTGAGGGCGCGGCTTCAGGGTGGAAATGGAAACAAGGGTGAGTGCGATGGCTGGGTGTTTATATGTGTGTGTATATATATTAAAATAGATGTACGTATATAACTGTATATACATATTTATCTTACACACACACACACACACACACACATACGCACATATCTTATACATATACCAGTACATACACACATACACACATATATGTTTATATGTGTGTATTGATATATGTATAAGATGTGTGTGTGTGCGTGTGTGTATATATATATATATATAACACACACATATAGGTATATACATACATCTATATATACACATTCACCTATACACTCACCCT
Source organism: Octopus bimaculoides (assembly GCF_046866305.1). NCBI lineage: Eukaryota > Metazoa > Mollusca > Cephalopoda > Octopoda > Octopodidae > Octopus > Octopus bimaculoides. Next base: position 90,514,773 of record NC_142935.1, read on the forward strand.
TGTTTTCATTTCCATCCTGAAACCGCGCCCTCAATCAGTCTCACACACAGGCGCAAGCGCATGCACGCATACGCGCTCTCTTATTGCCACCTGCATGCACGTACACACACACACACACACACACACATATACATACACACAGAAACTTTTTCATCATCATCATCATCATCATCATCATCATCATCATCGTCGTCGTCGTCATCATCATCATCGTCATCATCATCTACAACATAATCACAGGGAAGAATTGGAGGTATGTCAAGAGGTGCGACTCTGTACGTCTGTGTATATGTAGGTGAGCCAAAGTATTGGTTATACTATTCCTGTTGTTGCTGTTGCTGTTGATGTTTTACCTACAGCCCTCATCAACTAGGTCCTATCATCAAAAACTGTTTTTTGTTTTCATCCTCCCGTCTGCTATTGAGAATTAATACTCCTCATACTATATTCCTCGGCAGGTCCTTCCTTTTATTAAAGAGAGTAAGCTACTGTTTGAGGAGGAGACGGAATAGAGAACAATATGAATATGTAGAATAGTGGAAGAGGAGGCGAATTGGTAAGGTTGGATGGTGCACAAAGGTCAACATTTCGATCCAACCATACCGTTGCTACAACCAGCAGTACACGAACAAACAGACTCACTGCTTGTAGGGGCAACCAGCATGGCAAGATCTACGAAACCTTAGACTTCTTTGAACCATTCACTTCTCGTGGTGGGCTTTTGTGTGCTTGAAATATATAAATTGTTAGGTAACTTTCCCTTTTCTCTTATTGTAAGAAGCTCTCCGTGTTTATTATTTGTTATTTTACTATTTTTACTTTACTTTACTCTCTTTTACTTGTTTCAGTCATTTGACTGTGGCCATGCTGGAGCAGCGCCTTTAGTCGAGCAAATCGACCCCAGGACTTGTTCTTTGTAAGCCTAGTTCTTATTCTATCGGTCTCTTTTGCCGAACCGCTAAGTTACGGGGGCGTAAACACACCAGCATCGGTTGTCAAGCGATGTTGGGGGGACAAACACAGACACACAAACATATACATATACATACATGTATATATATATATACATATACATATACATATATACGACGGGCTTCTTTCAGTTTCCGTCTACCAAATCCACTCACAAGGCTTTGGTCGGCCCGAGGCTATAGTAGAAGACACTTGCCCAAGGTGCCACGCAGTGGGACTGAGTCCGGAACCATGTGGTTGGTAAGCAAGCTACGTACCACACAGCCACTCCTGCGCCTGTTGGAGATATTTCATAAAATATAAACAATTAAAAATTACAAATTTAAAGGTCTAGGGGATAATGTATACGGAGAAAAGCATAATCTATTCTGCTATAGACTCAGACCCTAAAAATTTGGGGGCAGGGCAGGACGAGTCGATTACATTAACCCCCAATACTCAACTGGTACTTATTTCATCGATGTCAAAAGTAAGAAGAACAAAGTGTCGACATCAAAGGAATTTGAACTCAGAATGTAAAACGGAAGGAAATGCTGCTACGTATTTTGTCCAACGCGCTATCAATTCTGCCAGCTCACCCCTCATTAATAATAATCCTTTCTACTATAGGCACAAGGCCTGAATTTTCGGGGGAGGGGGTGAAATCGATTAAATCGACCCCAGTGTGTAACTGGTACTTAATTTATCGACCCCGAAAGGATGAAAGGCAAAGTCAACTCCGGCGGCATTTGAACTCAGAACACAAAGACATGAAATACCGCTAAAAATTTCGGCCGGCGTGCTTATCGATTCTGCCAGCCCGCCGCCTTATTCGTCATTAATAATCTTTTCTATTCTAGGCACAAGGCCCGAAATTTTTGAGGAGGAGGCCAGTCGATTAGATCAACTCCAGTACGTAACTGGTACTTAATTTATCGACCCCGAAAGTATAAAAGGCAAAGTCGACCTCGGCGGAATTTGAACTCAGAACATGAAGACAGACGAAATACCACTAAGCATTTCGCCCACCATGCTAACGTTTCGGCTCGCTCGCCGCCTTCCGTCGTTAGAGAGTGGTGTTGATGATGATGACGATGATGATGTTGATGATGGTGATGATGATGATGATGTTGATGATGATGATGGTGATGATGATGACGATGATGTCTGTGACTACAACAAAGGCGACGATGGTGGTGGTGATGATGATGATGATGATGATGACGATGATGACGATGATGATGATGATGATGATGACGACGATGGCGATGACGACGATGATTAATGTGAGTGATGATGAATGGACGTCGTAGCAGGTGCGAGTTGCGAGAGACTAACTTGGTAAGTAATACTCTCCCCTTCACCTAACTTCCTGCTCTTCATTCAAACATTCGCCGCCGCCGTTTTCTCCTCCTCCTCCTCCTCCTCCTCCTCCTCCTCCTCTTCCTCCTTTCCTTATTCTCCGTCTCTCTCCTCTTCACGTTACCAGCTCACTTTCTACTTGTTTCATTCAAACACCAGCACTCCCTTTCCACTATACTCCCTCCCACCACCACCATCACTACTCTGTCTAAACCGATATAAATTTACGCCATCAACATTGTTTGTGAAACCTGAGTTCTCTTCAGTGAGCGTTCGCATTTGCGGTAACAACGGAGGTTATGTTACAGTAAGTGAAGGTGGTTAGAGCGTCGAGCTCACAATCATGAGGTAGTGAGTTCAATTCACGGAGCTGGTGCGTGTTGTGTTCTTGAGCAAGACACTTTATTCCACGTTGTTCCGGTTCCCTCAGCAGTAGAAATGAGTTGCGACGTCACTGGTTTCAAGCTGTATCGGCCCCTTTGCCTTCCACTTGGATAACAAGAGGAGGCTAGTTGTGCATGGGAGGCTGGTGTACTGATCTTCCAGAAAACAACCTTGCCCGTCTTGTGCCTCGGAGGGGATCTTTCGGCACTACTTAAAAACAGAAGTCCCGAACAGTGCACGCTTGTTAGGGTTAGTTTTAGGGTTAGGGTTACTTTTAGGGTTCTAGTTAAAATGCCTTTTCTTCTACCATAAGGATCTCCCAGACACACGACTCAGATTAACTACATACGCGTTTCGAGATTAAAGTAAAGTTGTATTTACCTATTTCTCATCTTCAATGCAGCATTTCAAAATATTAATTTGAGAGTGTTAGGATTAAATATGCACGCGGGATTACTCGTAACACACACGTGAGTATTGAAGATGAATACGTGTTCACATTCAGCTGTATGCTTTTGGAAGTGTTGGTTGAATATCAGTTATGCGATGACGCTTGATCGCGTACATATTTAATCCTAACACTCTCAAATTTATATTTTGAAATGCTTCACTGAAGGTGAGAAATTAGTAAGTAAATATAACTTTACTTTAATCTCGAAACGCGTATGTAGCTAATCTGAGTCGTGTGGATGCGTTATTATTTTTTTTTTTTTGCCTACGTAAAAAAGTGTGCTACTGTCTTGATCTTTATGGTAGAAAAAAAGGCATTTTAACTCCTGTTTCTAAATTTGGTGCGTGACGAAGCAATTAGCTGACCCCTAATTATAATTATGATTTTGGGATCGATCCGGTATTGGACAAGGATTCTGAATTATTTTTTTATTTCATTTTTGAGAGCGGTCCGGTTAATTTCTAGTATTTTCGTTTGTGAGAGCAGTCGAGTTTATTTCAGATATTCTCATTCTAAAAATCATCTCTGGCTAATCGTTGAGAGGACGTTGGTGTGGCCTTGGCGGAGGTGTGCGCTCTCTGAATGCTCTTGTTGTTGTTGTTGTTGTTGTTGTTATTATTATTATTATTATTATTATTATTATTATTATTATTATTATTATTATTATTATTATTATTATTTTGTTTTGGCTCAAGTCCGGTCTTATTCTTGGTAGGATTTTGTGGGTAGCGGGTTACTACCTGTAACCTTAGATATCCACACGTCTTCGGCAGTCTTTCAAGTGCTTAGAACCCTCCTGATAATCTTCGCTGTCCCTAGGAGGCAGACTTTCTGTAGGAGCTCTACAAGACATTCTATTTCACTTTCCTTCAGCCATTTGTCTATATCTTAGCTTACTATTCCCAACGCACCAATTATCATAGGCACTACCTTTACTGTTCGCAAGCTCCAAATTGTTCCTATCTCAAATTTTAAGGGATTGTACTTTCTTTGTTTTTCTTCCTCTTTCTTTACGATCCTGGACTCAAGCGAGTATGATGGGTCGATAAGTAAGAAAGTTCACTTTTCCTAATCAATGATTGTAATATCTAATCTACTTTTTTCTAACTTCTTGTCCTTTGATAAGTGTTATGATCAAAGGTCATTTTCGTACATTTGCCATTCAATTTGATAATTGGGTCATTCAAAGTCGCGAAAAAAATTAGCGCCATGAAGTTAGTCATTCAAATTCGTTTTTCGACTATTCAGTTTCGCACTTCGGTCAAATAATTTAGCATTTACATCATTCAAATCAAAATGTCCGTCGAGAGCGTTCAAATCAAAATGTCCGTCGAGAACATTCAAATTAGTCGGAATGCGAGGAAGCTTTTTTTTGAGCATTCAAATTCGTTTCGGAGCAATCTATCAAACACTTCGAGCAATCAAATTAGCACGATAGTTGTTTTGGTTTTATCTCATGATCATTGTTATCATAGTCATGTGTTTTCATCCATTGTTTATGCTTTAAGCGCTCTATCGTGCCCATGTCTTTTCTACTATTCTTTTATTTTTGCATAGCTACATGTATTTATTGTTAGAGACTTCATGAATTTGCATTCCAGCCTTTTCAATCTTTAAAGAAACTCACAAGTACAACAAATGCTCATTTTCTTTGATTTTGAATACATTATGTCATGATATGTGTTCTTCCTTTGCGCAATATGTCTTGTTAGGAAAAGTATATATTTTTTTGATTTTGCATTTTTTCTTTCATCGGGGAAAAGGTGCTATGTACACTAAGATAATCATTGATTTACAGTCTTGATAAGGAGAGTTCGTTTGAGAGGATTTAGCCGTCTATTTCGTGGCGGTCGAGGCATCTCGGGAAGTAGGTCTGGGTGTGTCTATACCAACGAACACAATTTTCTGGAGTGATAGCGTCGATGTTACGCCTTGCGACCTGTTGTATGACATGTGCTCGTCAGTCTTCTATGGTCGTGCCGGGTTCTTCTGCAGCTGCCCGGTCGCCAATCCCTTGCTGCAGCTCAGCACGAGCGAGGTCCCGCTTTGATAGTCGCCTTAAAGGCAGAATGCGCCATTTCCCTACGATTAAGAAACGGCGAATTGGGAGGCAGGAGTTTCGGACTGATCCGTGGGTCTGCGTCAGCTGGGAGCTCGGCACGAACGTGTGGCCGCGCGTTGTCGTAGATCAAGTAGACGCTGGGAACATGTCGGCACATGCTCGAACTGCTTCCGCCAAGAACTCGAAAGAGTTTCGCAATAGAGTGATGAACTAGGCTGATTTCTCCCGACACCGAGAAAGTGACGTTACAGCTTTTCCCACACTGACGGTTGACAACTTGGTGAACAGGAACGCTTCGAGGAGCTAGTCCAAAAGACCGCTCGGCCCAAATGTTGTACCCACATTCCTCAATGAATATGCAATGGCCGATGACTCCCTCTTCCATCAACCACGTGCTACACTCACGTCCACACACACACACACGCACAGATTCTCACTGCTACACTCATACATACACATACATCTCAAGTGGGTATAGCACTATCTTAATTGGTTGTACACATAGAAGCATTTATGTGCGTATGCGTATATGTATGAGCATGTGTGTGTGTGGGCGTGAGTGCGTGAGTGCGTGAGTGCGTGCATGCGAGTCTAAATGTGTGTGAATATGTTGGAGGTTAATGTGTGTGAAGTTGGTACGTGTGTGAATGTGTTTGCATGAGTCTGCATGTGTGTGTGTATGTATGTATGTGTGTTTGTATATTAGTGTGGAAGCGTGGGTGGGTGCGGGTGGCTGTGGGTGTTAATGACCGTGGAAGTGTGGGTGCGTGTAAGTACGTTGTGTTTAAAATTTTGAATGTGAGGCTGTATGTAAATATGCATGTACGTATGAGTGTGAGTGTGTGCTTATGTGTTTGTGTGTTTTTGTGTTTGTGCGGTGTGAATGAGCGTGGAAATATGGGTGTGCATGGGGATCGGGGCTAAGTCAACTTAAGAGTAGCAGATGATAATTAACAAGGTGTGAACCATCATCTTCGTCAACGCTATCATCGTCCTCCTCACCGCCGTCACTACGCTCTTAACCGGTAGCATATCACCACAACCACCCCTACCACTAGTATCACTAGCATCATCACCACCATCATCACCACCACCATCATTACCAGCACCAGCATCCCCACCAGCACCACCACCACCACCATCGTCATAGTCATCATCGTCATCATCAGCAGGTGCGACAGAGGAGGTGGCAAAAAGACAAAGGTAGTTTTACAATTTGTGTGGGAATTTACATAACATCATTGTAATAAAAAAGAAATAGTAGGTGAGGAGAAAAACGATAAAGGAAGGTGGGTATACATGGTATACAAAATATGACAATATTTTGATGATGACGCAGTCCTCCTGATACAGGAGAGCATCTTACTAGGGCCAATTAAGAACCAAACAGACCCTGGATCACCTTGACCTCCAGGGGTTAAAAGCCCTTACCCAACTCTTATCCTCCAGTCGATAAAAACTGGCACTCCGTAGGTTACGAGGACGAGGGTTCCAGTTGATCCGATCAACGGAACAGCTGCACGTGAAATTAACGTGCAAGTAGCTAAGTACTCCGCAGACACACGTGCCCTTGATGTACTTCAGGAGGACAGAGAATGTGACATTGAAATACAGGTGCAACTCATTTTTGCACGTAGAGTGAACTGGGGCAACGTGAAATAAAGTGTATTGCTCAAGGACACAACTCCCCACCAGGAATCGAACTCACGACCTTACAATCGTAAGCCCTGGCCCTAACCACGACGCCACGCTCCTTCAAATTCTCCAATTTCTATGCATATACCTACGCAATCATCCACCATTTGACAAATTGACAGACGGAAAGCCGGTGTGAAATTTAATCCGGTAAGGTTAAATGAATGAAACGCCTGAGTAACACGATATGGTTGTTTTTAAAGTATGTTTGTGAAATATAAACTTTGGCCTTGTGGCGTATAGTCCACTAGTCAGGGTGTTCCACTCAAGATCGCGAGATCTTGTGTTCGATATCTGGGCTGGACAGTGCGTTGTGTCTTTGAGCAAAACGCTTCACCTCACGTTGCCCTACGACCATTTCGACATCTGACGTATGACCCAATACACAACTGTTCAGTCAATGTCGATTTGATGGAGGGAGTGCGTTAACGTATAGTCCACACATTTGATCACTAAAAACAAATCATCGGTGTGGGATGCTCAGCAAGAGAATACGAGCACTCTTCCTTGTACTACTACTACAGCTGCTGCTGATGATGATGATGCTGTGATTGTTGTACTTGTTGTAAGTCTTGTAACGTATGCGTTCAGGGTCAAAGCAGTTCAAAACATGCTCCAATTCATCTCTGAGAATATTTAAGTTGACCATGGGAAAGAACACTCGTGGACTTTGCTGGTCCAATTATGGGACATATGTTCTTAATTGTTGTTGCAGCGTATTCGAAATGGATGGAAATTCTGTACCATGAATTCAGTGTCTGAAACAGTCATAGCGGGAGAGATTGAGAGGAATCTCTGCTACTCATGGTCTGCCTGTGACATTAGTTAGTGATAATGGACCGTGTTTCTTCTGTAAAGAGTTTGAATCGTTTATGGACTGGAGGATATATTCATTGCTCCGTATCACATCTCCTCCAACGGCCAGGCTGAGCGTACTATTAGCACATTCAAAGAAGCAATAAAGATGAAAGCGGGCGGGAAAACGACACTCAAAACTAAAGTCTACAGGGTCTTGTTCTCATTCATAATTGCTTCACAGTCAACAACTGCAGCTTCTTCAGCTGAATTGTTTGTTGTCCAAACGCCACTCACGGACTGCAGATGTTTTACGTAAGATTAGTTTTGAGGATCTGATCAAAGACTTTGCAATTACAAAAATTAAAAGGAGACAGCCTTTCAAATATGAATAAAGTGGAAGTACGCAAAAATATATAATATTTTCCGTTAGTTTTTTTTTCCGTTAGATTTCTTTCATTTTATTCTTTTACTCTTTTATTCTTTTACATGCTTCAGTCATTTGACTGCGGTCATACTGGAGCAGCGCCTTGAAGGGTTTTAGTCGACTCCAAGACTTATTCTTTGTAAGCCTAATACTTATTCAATCTGTTCTTTTGCTGAACCGCTAAGTTACAAGGACGTAAGCACACCAACATTGGTTGTCAAGTTTTGGTGAGAGGACAGACACAAATATATTTATATAGATATATGACGGGCTTCTTTCAGTTTGCGTCTGCCAAATCCACTCACAGGGCTTTGGTCGGTCCGGGGCTATAGTAGAAAACACTTGCCCAATGCCTATGCATTGAGACTGAACCCGGAACCATGTGTTTGGGAAGCAAGCATCTTACCACACAGCCATGTTTATATTATGGTTTATTATTGTTTATTATCAAATGACTGAAACAAGTAAAAGAATAAAAGAGTATATATATATATATATATATTTGTGTGTGTATATATATATATATATATATATATATATATCTATATCTATATATATATATATATATATATATATATATATATATATATATATATCTATATCTATATATATATATATATATATATATATATATATATATATATCTATCTATATATATATATATATATATATATATATATATCTATATATATATATATATATCTATATCTATATCTATATATATATATATATATATATATATATATATATATATATATATATATATATATATATATATATATATATATATATATATATATACATATATATATATATATATATATATATATATATATATATATATATATACATATATATATATATATACATATATATATATATATACATATATATATATATATACATATATATATATATATATATATATATATATATATATATATATATATATATATATATATATATATATATATATATATATATATATATATATATATATATATATATATATATATATATATATATATATAGATATATATATATATATATATATATATATATATATATATATATATATATATATATATAGAGATATAGATATATATATATATATATATATATATATATATATATATATATATATATAGATATAGATATATATATATATATATATATATATATATATATATATATATATATATATATATATATATATATATATATATATATATATATATATATATATATATATATATACACACAAATATATATATATATATATACTCTTTTATTCTTTTACTTGTTTCAGTCATTTGATAATAAACAATAATAAACCATAATATAAACATGGCTGTGTGGTAAGATGCTTGCTTCCCAAACACATGGTTCCGGGTTCAGTCTCAATGCATAGGCATTGGGCAAGTGTTTTCTACTATAGCCCCGGACCGACCAAAGCCCTTTGGGTCTTAATCCGGCTCTGGTTGTGATTAGTATAAGGTTTCTTAAGTTGAGAAGGCTGCATGGTGCTTAACTCATATTTCATGGAATAAACGACAGGAGAAATGGCTCATAGTTAAACTTTTTATTTTTTCATACTGTTACGAGTTAGCTTCATCGAGTTGTTAATACATAAAGGTAGGTAGTAGCTCTGCTGTCTCTCGTGTCTTTGTGGTTTAGTACTTAAGTAGCCAAAAGAAAAAGAGACATAGAAAAAGAGAAATAACCTCTCTGAGAGTTAACCGAGTAGAGGGGGTAATAAAGGCGTGTTACTCGGTGAAAACCACCGAGTAAAAACGAGGAGACAACTCTAGAGAGCGCTGAAGATAAAACAGAGGCATGTTACATCTGCGATAAGTGCCAAGTAAAAGACGGGAAGAATTCTATTTAGTATTTCCTATTTAGAAACAATTTCATAACTAAATTGGGTCAAAGCAATAAGAATATTTCGTGGAGTATCTAGGTTGAACTGAACTTGACCTAAGATGGTCAGGAAGTTAACAATTGACTCTCGTAAATTTCTGAGTGCAAATCCAAAGAACAATGGAAAGAAGCTTGAAGAAACATTCAGGCTGAGGTTTCAATTCTTGGTTGAGGATCCGGTATTTAATCGCTTCAGGTGTATAATTCCAAAGTCAAATGTGTGTGTGTGTGTGTGTGTGTGTGTGTGTGTGTGTGTGTGTGTAAACGAAAACATCGAGAAATAAAGGATAAAAATATCTTTTAATTACAGCTTGGTGAGAAGATAAACTGATGAAGGTTTCATAAAATTGCCTGGATGAAACGCAAAACGATAGGCACAAATCCAAAACCCCTGCATCAATGTACTCACTACCTTACACTTACATAAACAATATTAAATTCAGCGTGTCTGCGTCCAGGGATCTTGTTCAAAACGGGGGAACCAGTTTTCATTAATGTTTTATGTAGTGTTTTTGGTACCGAAAGACTTTCAAACTTCGTATACTTATCTATTTTGTGTTATAGAACAGAAAAATATTTTTGTATTCGAATTTATTTCATGTAAAAAATTGTCTTATTTCGATAATTTCAACCAATCACTGACAAGTATTCAGCTGTTTACACTTACTCCTTTGGCAGTTTAAGCGGTGTAAAGCGTATTTAATCTCCATTACTTCTGACATTTTGCAGAGAGGCAACACACGTGTGTTCGTTTTCCCTAACCCTAACCCTAACCCTAACCCTAACCCTAATTGACTTGCTCCTTCCCTCAAAAACCAGGCCTTGTGCCTATAATAGAAAGGTTTATTAGCTACTGCCAATATGCTTCAGCCATTTTTTGACAAGGAAAGGATCTTTTTTAAAACGGGGGCCACATTTTTCATTAATGTTTTACGTAGTGTTTTTGGTACCGAAAGACTTTCAAACTTCGTATACTTATCTATTTTGTGTTATAGAACAGAAAAATATTTTTGTATTCGAATTTATTTCATGTAAAAAATTGTCATATTTCGATAATTTCAACCAATCACTGACAAGTATTCAGTTGTTTACATTTACTCCTTGGCTGATTAAGCGATGTAAAGCGTATTTAATCTCCATACCTTCGTTTTATTTGCTTTTTTCATTTTAAATTTGCTTTAACCCTAACCCTAACCTTAGGGTTAGGGTTAGGGTTAGAGTTAGGGTTAGGGTTAGGGTTAATTGTTTCAGAATCGTTTGTTTTTGTAGTCGGCACTTAATGTATATCGGCTGAATGGACGTCAGTGATTGGTTGAAATTACAGAAATACGACAACTTTAACATGAAATAACTTGCGATGTACGTTTTTTTTTAAGAAGACTAAGAGAAAAAGATGTTTTATATGACACATTCTACCAGTGTCCCAAGTTTCAAAGTGTTTCGTTAAGAAAATACTGGTGCCCCCGTTTTGAACAAGATCCGCGTCCAGTTACGTGAGATGAACGTAATAACGTATTTACATAGCTGCATTGGCTCCATCTGTTGCTGTTATTTTTATAAAGCCACGATCTTTTAACAATCATTGGTTTGGTATTACAGTCCGTGGCAAAACTGAAAACGAAAGTATAAGCAATTGAAGACTTCCTTGTATTTATTGTCTGCAGGGGCGTTTTACCGCCGCTGACTGCTATTGTCGTTGTTGTTACAATCTACTTTTTTTTTTTCTGTTCCAGCGTTCCGACTGCATTTTTTAAAATTATTTCCCACGCGCTGTCAGTCTGCTTCTCTGTCTCTTTGTGTGTGTGTTTCTCTCTTTCGCTTTTTTTCTTTTACATCAGCAATCAACTCACCAATGATAACTCTGTTTTACATGAATGTTGACAAAGAATAAATAGGTGCATACACACATATATACACACATATATACATATATACATATATACATATATACATATATACATGTAGCGTAGATTCGGGTGAAATTTCTCTCTCCCATTTATCATATATACGTGTATTCGAACGTAGCGGGGAACAGCTAGCCTTTGGCCGCTGTTTGGATCCTGTTGTGTCCACTACTCTGATTGGTTGGTATTGGCGCAATTTGTCTCTTACTCTGTCGTGCCAACTTGCCATGTATAAACAGTTGGAATCCCTAAATAGAATCACGTAGGACAGCCTGTTTACCACCCTCTTTTGAGCCTACAGTTCTTTATAAAAACTCAGCTTTTCCTCATTCCAAAGTCTTTGGTTCCAGACCATTAAATGTCTAGCCACTGACCACAAAGACACAGGCAGTTCCAGCGACAACACCAGACAACATCTCTACCAAGCGTTGAGACTTACCAACTTCGTCCAACAGCATTACTGCAACCTCCGTCTTCGTCGCTACCATCATGTCCTTAACGTCGTCAGCATCATCTCTCTTCGTACACAGTTCAGCAAGCAATTCACCCAGGTTTCAACAACTCACTGTTCATGAATTATTTCACCACGGATCAACAGTGAATATACGACCTGCATGAGCTCCTGTATAAGAGACCTAGGCAGCAGCATCACAGCCTCGACTTCGCGAAAGACATGTACCTGTAACTGTCTCAGTATCATGGCTGCAACTTCTTAACACAGTATTTCAACTACCACGTACGATTGACTACAAACTGATATTATTCAGCTTACTTGTGTCTATGAACTTACTTCTCACTTCGATGGCTATAGACTCTTTCACTGTCTCCTTCTTCATTGTCATCCTTAAATGTTCTTAACACGCGCATACATCTATGCTTACGCACACATGCATTTTGATCTCATGACGGACTGTCTATTATTCTGTGTCTCCTTTACCATCTGGCACTTATCTGTTCTATCCAATTCTGTCTATTGTACGGAGGTTGCAGTAATGCTGTTGGACGAAGTTGGTAAGTCTCAACGCTTGGTAGAGATGTTGTCTGGTGTTGTCGCTGGAACTACCTGTGTCTTTGTGGTCAGTGGCTATACATTTAATGGTCTGGAACCAAAGACTTTGTAATGAGGAAAAGCTGAGTTTTTATATAGAACTTTAGGCTCAAAAGAGGGTAGTAAACAGGCTGTCCCCGTGATTCTATTTAGAGATTCCAACTGTCTATACATGGCAAGTTGGCACGACAAAGTAAGAGACAAATTGCGCCAATACCAACCAATCAGAGTAGTAGTAACAACAATTCTGTCCGTGTGATGCACTAAAGAGCCATTTTCGTCACCTCACATCACACGGCCGTTACAAATTGGTGACCCGACGTAGAACACACACCTCGGCCATTACATACATATACACACTCATATATGCATATAATGCATACATACGTACATATTCACAATCAGGAACTCACATATTATCTATCTATCTACCTACCTATCTATATACACACACACATGTTTATATGCATGTATGTATGTATGTATGTATGTATGTGCGTATGTATGTACGTATGCATGTACGTATGTATGTATATACCCACACATATAAATGCATATCTATATACACACACATATGTACATACAAACATTACAAACATACGTATATACACAGAAGTACCATGGCAGCTTGTGTGTGTGTGTGTGTGTGTGTGTGTGTGTGTGTGTGTGCGTGTGTGCGTGTGTGTGTGTGTGTGTGTGCGTGTGCACGCGCGTGTGTTTAGACGATGATATGCTCTGGAACATGAAAGCAGCTCAAAGAATAAGTCTCGGAGTCGATTTGTTCGACAAAAACCCTTCAAGGCGCTGCTCCAGTATGACCGCAGTCAAATGACTGAAGCATGTAAAAGAATAAAAGAGTAAAAGAATAAAATGAAAGAAATCTAAAGGAAAATAAAAATAACGGAAAAAAAAAACTAACGGAAAATATATATTTTTGCGTACTTCCACTTTATTCATATTTGAAAGGTTGTCTCCTTTTAATTTTTGTAATTGCAAAGTCTTTGATCAGATCCTCAAAATTAATCTTACGTAACACATCTGCAGTCCGTGAGTGGCGTTTGGACAACAAACAATTCAGCTGAAGAAGCTGCAGTTGTTGACTGTGAAGCAATTATGAATGAGAACAAGACCCTGTAGACTTTAGTTTTGAGTGTCGTTTTCCCGCCCGCTTTCATCTTTATTGCCTCTTTGAATGTGCTAATAGTACGCTCAGCCTGGCCGTTGGAGGAGATGTGATACGGAGCAATGAATATATCCTCCAGTCCATAAACGATTCAAACTCTTCACAGAAGAAACACTGTCCATTATCGCTAACTAATGTCACAGGCAGACCATGAGTAGCAGAGATTCCTCTCAATCTCTCCCGCTATGACTGTTTCAGACACTGAATTCATGGTACAGAATTTCCATCCATTTCGAATACGCTGCAACAACAATTAAGAACATATGTCCCATAAATGGACCAGCAAAGTCCACGAGTGTTCTTTCCCATGGCCAACTTAAATATTCTCAGAGATGAATTGGAGCATGTTTTGAACTGCTTTGACCCTGAACGCAAACGTTACAAGACTTACAACAAGTACAACAATCACAGCATCATCATCAGCACCAGCTGCAGTACAAGGAAGATTGTTCGTATTTTCTTGCTGAGCATCCCACACCGATGATTTGTTTATAGCGATCAAATGTGTGGACTATACATTAACGCACTCCCTCCATCAAATCGACATTGACTGAACAGTTGTGCATTGGGTCATACGTCAGATGTCGAAATGGTCGTAGGGCAACTAGAGGTGAAGCGTTTTGCTCAAAGACACAACGCACTGTCCAGCCCAGATATCGAACACAAGATCTCACGATCTTGAGTGGAACACCCTGACTAGTGGACTATACGCCACAAGGCCAAAGTTTATATTTCACAAACATACTTTAAAAACAACCATATCGTGTTACTCAGGCGTTTCATTCATTTAACCTTACCGGATTAAATTTCACACCGGCTTTCCGTCTGTCAATTTGTCAAATGGTGGATGATTGCGTAGGTATATGCATAGAGATTGGAGAATTTGAAGGCGCGTGGCGTCGTGGTTAGGGCCAGGGCTCACGATCGTAAGGTCGTGAGTTCGATTCCTGGTGGGGAGTTGTGTCCTTGAGCAATAAACTTTATTTCACGTTGTTCCAGTTCACTCTACGTGTAAAAATGAGTTGCACCTGTATTTCAATGTCACATTTTCTGTTCTGCTGAAGTACATCAAGGGCACGCGTGTCTGTGGAGTACTTAGCCACTTGCACGTTGATGATGATGATGATGGTGGCGATGATGGTGGTGATGATAGTGGTGGTGGTGGTAGTGGTGATGCGGTACCGGTGATGATAGTAGTGACGGCGGTGGCAAAGGTGGGGATAATGATGATGATGATGATGATGATGATGATGATGATGATGATGATGATGATGATGATGGTGATGATGATGATGATGCTGCTGATGATAACGCTGACGAAAATGATGGTTCGCACCTTAATTTGCATCTGCTACTCTTAAGTTGACGCAGTCCTCATCCCCACGCGCACCCATATTTCCACGCTCATTCACACCACACAAACACACACACACACACACTCTACGCACATACATACTTAGATACAGCGTCACATTCGAAGTTATAAGCACAACGTACTTACACACACACACACACACCCACGCTTCCACACTAATAAACAAACACACACACAGATGCTCATACACACACGCATACGCACATAAATGCTTCTACGTCTACAACCAATTAAGATAGGGCTATACCCACTTGAGATGTATGTGTATGTATGGGTGTATCAGTGAGAATCTGGGTGTGGGTGTGTGTGTATGTGTGTGCGCGCACGCGGGCGGAGACGTGAGTGTAGCACTTCACAATTTTATGTACAAAACAAATTACACTTACATACATATATACATACACATACATACATAATATATACATACATAGAAGGGTTTTATATACATATATATATGTATATATACATAGATATATAGTAGGAAAAATGGAGGAAGAGAATTTCAATTATCCACACGTGGTGAGTTGTAATAGGAAAAAAATATATATAAAATAAAATAGTTACGTGTTTGTCCACCGGTTTCTCTTTTGCTAATCATGGCATTGAAATTATTGTAATTTCGTATTTCCTTAAGAAAATTTTAGTTCATGTTGTGTATGGGATTAGCCTCAGTATATATTTTAATCCGTATTCACATACCCCTCACTGTAAATATTTCATCTCACTACTTTAGATTTTGGATTATTTATACTTATTTATCCCCTCACCCAAAAATGAGCAATTACCTCCCCTATCCGGAATAATAACGATCACTAATTACCTCCCGTTAGATTTTTCTAACGGTTGATTCATTCACAAACTTCCATACACAACATGGACTAAAATCTTCTCAAGAAACTACGAAAGTACAATAATTTCAATGTCATGATTAGCGAAAGCGAAACCGTTCGACAAACACAATATTCTTTGACCTATAAAATATATTTAAAAACACTCAATGGAGAGTATAGGATGTGTATTGTGTGTGATCGCGTTCTTCTGTCAAAAGCAGGATATGTGAATCACATGAAAACACATGAGGGTAGAAATTCCAGACACCCTAAATACCAACCGCCTTCTGCGACCTGTGGCATATGTCACAAGGTTTGTAAAACAATACCCGGACTTAAGAGACATGTGCTGGTTCACAGAAGCGTTTCCTTAGAATCAGATACCAGCGGGCAAGGATCGAGAGGCCTGAACATTTGCCATCTGTGCTGTAGACCTTGTCGCTCAGCAGCCGGACTTCAAAGTCACTTGAGGGCTCACCAACGGAGTGATTGTACTGCGTGATGATATGTGTGGATTGTTGATGGGATGGCTATCGTCTGTCAAGATGGAGCAGTCGTCATGTATGTATGTATGTATGTATGTATGTATGTATGTATGTATGTATGTATGTATGTGCATATATGTATGTGCACACGTTTGAATGTGGTGTGTGCCAGAGGGTTTGCAGAGGGTTTGCCAGAGGGTTTGCAAATCCAATGGGGGTCTTAAAAGACATGTTAGGATCCACAATGAGCAGAACTTACTTGCAGGTATTGGTAGTGCAAATCAGAGGTGCAATCTGTGTGGGTGTTTTTTCAAAACACTGTCTGGTTTAAAAAGCCACATCAGACGCCATGAAAGGGCTAAGGTGTAGGTGCAGGAGGTGGTCAAACTCTGTTTAAGGAGTAGACAACCACCATATACATATACATACATACGTGTGTGTGTGTGTGTGTGTGTGTGTGTGTGTGTGTGTGTGTGTGTGTGTGTGTATTGTTGACCACAGTAAGTTAGTTCTCTTAGTTCATTATTGTTTAAATTATGCAAATTACATAGGCCGTAAATATGGTCTCCTTTTTCTGTTTGAAACCGTCGTTGCACTTCGGCTGCGTTTTCACTTAAAGAAAATTTTCTTTTGTTCAAAGCTTAACCTGGTTCTCTTCATTATTTATAATGGGTTAAATCTTTAAAAAAAAAAATGAAGAATTAAAAGAGTTATCAGCTTTTAAAATGTCTATACATTTTTGGGACACCCTGTGTGTGTGTGCGTGCGCGCGTGTGTGCGTGCGTGTGTGTATGTGTGTGTGACTGTGCAGATGGCTGTGTTTGCGTGTATATGTGTGAATTTGTGTGCGTGTATAGAAATACATGCCTTCATGCACTCATACATACATACATACATACATATATGTGTATGTATGTATGTATGTATGTATGTATGTATGTATGTATGTATGTCTCTTCTGTTTCTTTAATTATCATAAATTCTTCCACTGAGGAGGGAACCGATTTTCAACAAAGATACAAGGCTTCATCTTTAGGATGTAGTTAACAGACAAATTCACATTTGGAACTTGAGAAAAGTATTGCATATTTTTACTGTTCCACTCACAGATTGCACTTGTACGAATTAGCTGGTCGATTTCTCCTTCTGAAAATGCCAGTTTATCCAGATTCTCCTTTTAGCATTTACTAACAAAACCTAGTGCTCCAATTATTAATGGTATGAATATGAATTCATAGTCTGGATATAGAAGCTGGAGGTTTTGAAGCATTTAGCCAAAGATATCCTCTTTTTCTTTGATTTTCAAAGAGATATTTATATCTGCAGGGCAGCTGACCGCTATGATGGTACTTATCTTTGCGCCTATGTCCCCAAAACAATATCCGGCCTGTTATGCTTACATTTGACAGAAGTTTTGATGGGAATATTCCACCAGTATTTCTTGAATGTGTTCCATAACAGAGGGATTTTCTAAGTTTATTTCAGGACAGTTTTTTTTTTTCGGATGGGATTGTAAATTGTTTTAGCAACAAGATCGTGTCGCATAGGGAGGTAGTACGTGACGACATTTTAGGACGGTTGCTAATCACGGCATAGCCTACACATGCGGTTGCACCTTGGGATTACAAGAGCGCCACTGTCTCTCTTGTTCACCAGGTACTTTATGGCAATATCCTGTGCCTGGATTGCAAACGCATAACCTTCAAAGTGTGATGTAATATACTGGTCTTGTGTCCAAGAGAGGCTGCGCTTCGTGTCAATTCTACTATCTTCTTCAAGCTTCCGGGTAACCTACCCATGCATAGTCTTTTTTTTTTGTATGCTGAGTGCTTTCCATCCAGGTCTTCTCTGGGGTAAGAGAGCCCAGCTGTTTTGGGGTTGTATAGGAGACCATCAGGGAGAGAGTGCTTCTTGAGGAGCTCACTGCCAATTCATACGATGTTGCTCACTTCACGTTTCAGCACTGCGTTTATATATTATTTTTGCTGCTGTTATTCAGCAGGTGCTGCCTGAGTGATACCATACAGCATTCGAAGGCTGTCTGCACTGATCTCAGGCCTCTACCGCCTTCATCTCTTCTTAGGTGGAGCCTGTCAACATCACTGTTTCTGTGGAAGTTCCCAGTTGTTGTCAGGATTTTGCGGGTTTTGATATCTATGGAGTGGATTTCCTCTACAGATCAATCAAGTATCCCAAATGTTGGAATCAGCACTGGTACTGCAAATGCATTGTGGGATATTTTGTTGTAAAAGGAAAGTTTCGACTGCCATATTTTCCTGAGTCTGGTGTAATATTCTCGAGTGACTCTATCTTTATTCACAGTGCCTTCATGTGATACATTTTCATCTAGACCTAGGTACTTGTAACGTCCCAGCGCATACATACATGCAGACATACACATGTACGCATATTGAGTACATCAACGCCTGGGTTAGTGTCCAGACGCGCGTTTGGCCCATTGTTGTCACAATATCTCTCTAGGAAAGGGAAACTGAGAGAAAACCTGCAATACTGACAACATTCGATGATGTAGACTAGTTCTTCTTTTCGAGTTTATGTTGTCCCTGTTCAGTCGGATTGGATTTGTGAAATCTTTTCCGCACTATACAAAATCATCATGCACAGGCATCGCTTGTAAAAAAAAAAAGGGAAGAGCTATCACAAAAAGAGGTGGTCATAGCCTTTCCATGTGTGGGACTTTCGATCAGGCGATGGCAATACTCGAACACGAATTTGCAGTCATGTATGTATGTATGTATGTAT